>NW_026055209.1:0-120914 GCF_022829205.1 Neoarthrinium moseri | reverse complement strand
CGATCTCATGACTCCTGGAGCTTGGCCGCATCTTTCTGTCACTGTCCAAGTGGATGGCAGGTCCAAACCGTTGGATGTTAGTTGGTGTCACGAGACGTTGATGTTCCATGTAGTGAGCACTACAACCGGCGAGGTCGCCTACTTATCCGGAGACCGGGTTCAGGATATGGTTGAAGAGGTTGCAACGGGAAGCACAGTTCACTGGGACCCCTTGTCTTTGGATCAACATGTTTGATCGCACTTGGTCACTGTTACCTGATCCTGCCAGGACAACGAACGTATATAGTAGACGGGGATTGCTTCGAGCAGCCCGCTTTTTCTCGATGAGAGATACCCGCATCTGTCTCAACAATGCTAGAGTGTACTGAATTATTCACATCAGAGCTACATCAGATCCATAGAAACATGTATTCCTCCCAAATACGTAGCGGCCTACCAGGCTTCCATCTTGATGCTTCTCGGTGGATATTGTCTGAATGCATCAATGACCAACGTCAACTTTGGTCCACCTGAAAAAAACGAAGCAACTGGCAGTTCTCAAGATTGGCCGTCGACGCCGGATGACGATTAGTCCCGAGATATCAACGACATACAGCTGCGGATCGGGTTTCATGTCTTCCAGGTATAGAAGTGTCAGAGACTTTTGACAATTTTCTAGAAATACGGGACGATGGCCGTGCCTCTTTCCCGTCCTAGCCACATCAGCCCGCTTGTGTTGTACGATTTCCTTCTAGCTACGACGGTACTCTGCTTGGAGCTTTCTTTTCTACTCAGCAGTCCCAGCATAGTCGAAGATGGCGATTGGGCTAGATTTGTGGTGATAGAACCGACGGCCCTCGAAGATCGGCTTAGGACCTGTCAGGCATCTTGGGACCTTCGGGATCCGAGCAAGATACCGACAGCAGCCACACGGATTCTTACATGGATGGAAGAACTTCTTATTATGGGAACCCATGCTCGTATGCTCTTTCACTTGGGCGGTGAGCCCTTGTTCTCAGTCAATCGGCATGCCAATGACGTAGGCCGGACCTAGGGACAACTTCCATTGCTACTACACTTTCTTGAGTATATAAACAAGGCTCTCGCCGTGTCTGAACTTGTGCTTCCCGTATCCCTTCTCTTACTTTCTATTCTCTGCCCCATCCCATCTAATCCTACTTCCAACAGTTTACTCTTCAGGGTTTACTTTCAGCTGCCAACACGAAAAGTTAATTCCTCCGCCACCATCATCATAGCTCATTCTCAGAATATTCCTTCAAACAATAACAATGGACAGACTCAGCAATAACGAGCAGGAAGCAGTTCAGACACTGCTGGCATTGAACAGTAGATCGATGCAGCGTTCTCAACTCGACGAGCGACAAACACGAGAGAGACAACAACAGAGTATTCGCGCGGGGAATGGCATGCAACTTCAACTCCGGAGGCCAAGGTGGCTTGCAATAACTTTCATATATCACGTCATTCTTCAGCGGCCGTCCACGACCCACCTGCGAGGCCTGAACCTAACCCAACACTTGGAGGATACCCAGTTTGAAGCCCTGATCTCGAGATTGGCGGTTCCAGCAGATGTGTTCACATTTTTCTTGTCAGTAGAGGGCCCGGGTTTTAAAGGACGAGAGGAGATCAGTCTGCTCGCTGATAAGAACTATCAGGAGCGAAGGTGGAGGTCTGCGGTAGCATATCTTGCTCAGATGCCCGAGAAGGTTTCCAAGCTCGATTGGCAAGGACAGGATGATACTATGGTATACGAAGTGAATTTCGAGCTGATTGGGCATGACGAAGACTCGGGGAAAACTTGCGGCGAAGAGTTCGAATTCACGATTTGATAGCGATTGATGACCACGTACGCTGAATAAAGAGGCACGACTGGTGTCGCGAGGCGGATTCGGGCTTGTCCCGAGTGGAGCTGCTTCACCAACAATCTTCCATGGTCCCGAAGCTACACTTATCTTCGCACACCGGCTTACAGCCTTGCTGTTTATTATCCCAATAGCCATACATTATTTGCCAATGTGATCCCAGTATGATGGGTCAAGCCGTCTTGGTAACCATCAGTATTCTGCCGTTCTAGGGTCTGCTTTGGAGACTTACAAGTGTTTCTAAACTCAGCAGTTTCTGGCCTGGGGCAAATGAACAGCGATCTGCATCTTCCAGTGGACGGGGCCCCAGTAAAGACGTTTGCCTTCTTCCCTAAGCTTTGAGCCCTACCGAGAAGGGTTTTCCACTCCTGCGCGCCTTGACCTCCCGTCCCCTGGTATGCGTGGCATCAATCAAGTATCTACCACAGTGGATGAAATAGAGAAGAGGACAAAGGGACGAACGGCTGAAACGAGCAATTACACCTCTGTCTTAGTAGACTGTAGTGTCTAGGTCTGGCGCTGTGCCAAAGACAAACAGCCAGCGAAGGATTCATGTAGCTGGTGCTTTCCCGCCACTGAACTCTCTAGTCCTTGCTGCGGTGTAGAGCCGACGATATGGCAATGAGAAATCCACGTCCGGTTTCCGCCGCCAAGTGCAGTGCCATCGTCCGGTTTCTGACGCTAGTCACTAGCATACCAGGAGTGTAGCGCTGTTCTGGGCTTTGTTTCTCCTTTTGGCAGCAATTAGCCATCGTGTCGATATAAACCTACACAGTCGTGGAAGGGGCAAGAAAAGGTCATTTACTTGCAAGCGTCGCATCGCCCTTTCGCCGCTGTGTCTGGTCCTGCCCTTCGTGACCGCAGGCAGTTGCAGCCCCACGGACTTGGACCACCATTACGGACCAGCTTCAATCGACTTCAATTCGTGGCAGGAAATCGACATCCAGACAGCGCTCCTTCCGGTCGCTCCTCCACTGAACTTGCGCCACCCCAAAACAGCTCCAAGCCATTTCTTGCGTGTGGCCACTTCCTGGCCGACGTGCCATGGTCCGTTTATTCACCTCTTTCGATCACTCATGCGTCACGTTGGACAATGCACGATTAGGCTCGACTTTGCACAAGACGATTGCTGGCCAAGTCCTGAACCCGCCATGGAGCCACGGTCACATTACAGCACTCGGACGTTTACCTGATCATCCAAGCCCACCATGAATGTTGCTTGGAACATACGAAGACGAATAGGCAGGTTCGTGGTGTAGCGGTAAAGTGCTTACAACAAGTCGGAGACTTGCCGCCTCCGGAATCTTCTAATCGCGGGCCATCCGCGCAATCCTGTCTGCCGTCCATTCCCCTCGTCCAAGCTCAAATACAATACGACACAGCACGTGCACAAAGCCACTGTCTTGGTGCCAATCGAGCCTTCGCCCAGTGCCAGACCAGGCACGACCCGACCCGACACGATACCATCGGCTACAATGCGATCGAAGGTACGTCTCGCGACGCACCCACCTTCCACCGATCCCGCTGCTCATCAACAGTGCCCCTCGTTGACCACACACACACGCACACACACGGGGCACCCGCCGTCGCCACCGACTGCCCAGTCTACATGAACTGCCATTTTGTAGGACCGCTCATTCTGCCCATCAAACTATAAGGCTCCAACACAGCTCGCCGCGACCTATCACATCTCTGCTCTTGTCATCTCTGCCACGCCGAATCCCCGAGTCGGTCGCAACGTGCAGTCGGTGCCTCAACTAGCTCAGGCCAAGGGACCGGCGACCAAGGAGTGCCTGGGCTCCCAACGCCTTCAATAATGTTCTGCTAGTCTCAACCCAAGAGATAGTAGAGATGGTGGAGGGATCACAGGGCCAGGGCCAGGCCCGAGCAGGCTGCACCCTTTCCGAACCCGCGTCGGCCACCTCGGAGAAGCATCCAGCCCCCGGTAGCTCGTCTGCTAACCACGACGCTACCAGGAAGAGGTACCGAGGCCTCGACATCGTGAACTCTAATGCATGTACCGATTGTCGCAAGAAGCGCGCCAAGGTATGTGCCCTCCTCTCCTCTCCGACCTGAGCACTGAGCTGACTCGTCGGTTTCCTCCCCCAGTGCGACGGACAAAAGCCCTATGGCAGATGCAGGTTGCAGAATATCGACTGCGTCTGCGGGATCCCCGCCCGCTAGTCCAAGGAGAAACCTGCGCAGCGAGATTAAGCAGCTGAATAAGAAGCAGCAGCATCAGGGCGACTTGGCCATTGAAGCCCTGGGTAGCCAGGGCTGTGGGAGTGGCTTCTAAGTAAGACGCGCAACGGCCCGAGCGTTGATAGCATATCTGGATGCCATTAGATATGCTAGGCGGCGTCATACCTCCAGGCAGTGGCGCCGCGCACCCCCGATCAAGGGGCTCGCGCGCCGCCCAGACCAGATTTGCGTCTATAGGTCGGAGGGTGCTGGCGAGACACAGCGCACCATGCTCTACGTGTCGGAATACGAAGCACCCCACAAGCTCACGGCGCCGCACCTTCGAGGTGGCCTTCACCCGATGAACATTTTCGCCGATGTGGTCAATCGCAAGACCATCCCGACGGCGGCCGACCTGATCGCGCGGTTCGAGTACCACGCTGAGAGGCTTACGGCGGCGGCCATCACCCAGACCTATAACTACATGATTGAGGGCGGGCTCGAGTACGGGCTGCTGACGACGGGCGAGGCCATCACCTTCCTGCGGGTGGACTGGCAAGATCCGGAGACGCTACTCTACCACCTCGCCGAGCCGAGCTTTGAGATGGCAGACCGGTCGGCGGACAAACGCCATGCGTGCACGGCAGTGGGGCAGTATCTGGCCTTTAGACTGATGGCCTTGGGACCAGCAGAGGAGCAGTCGCGGCCGCGACCACCAGACGAGCGGAATCGCGTTATTGCGCGTCTACGTCGTTGGGCAGGACTTTGAAACGACGTTACGTTCGATCCCGTCACATGATCCACCAGCACCGCCGAGCTTGGCGTCCTCATATGCGCCCACGACGCACGGCAGGGTCAGTAGATCACTTGTAGCGCGCAGGAAGGCGCGAGATCGGCCCGAACGGCAGGCGAGGCGCAGGAAGAGTGACGAGTCGTCGTCAGACGAGGCCGGGCGGGCGGTACCAGGTTCACCGAGCCCGTCGGAGCGGCGCACCAAGGCTGTCCAGCAGTCTCAACGCAGCGAACGCATTCTGGCTTGGGGCCGGCAAGGCCAGAATGGGCAGGAAAGCCAGCAATATTGCACTCATCAATGTCTACTAGGACTGTCTGGCAGAGGCCATTTGGACGAACGATGTTCGAACATTACGCTGCACCGTCAAGGTGAGTCGCGGCTGGACAATCCAGTCCGTCGGGGCGAGTTTCTTGAGCTCCTTCGAGCGCAGCTTCAGAAATCGATGGACGAAGGAATCACCAAGTTGCATATGAGCGGGGTACGCGGCGCGCTTACAAAGTCACGCTCCTGGCTTATGGATATACGTTTGTGGCCAAAGGAACACTGTCAGCTTTCGTCCCAGACCTTCAGCATGAAGCGTTGGTTTACGAGCGGCCTGAACGACAGCAAGGAACTGTGGTGCCCGTGTGTCTTGGGACCATCGATTTGCGGCCGCTGCATAGGGTGTACTACTACGATCATCGGGTCTACATTGAATACCTTTTGCTTCTCTCGCGGTGTAGCCCGAGGAGCGACTCTGCCACGGCCGACCAAGCAATGTATCCGTGCGGTGCATCAGGCAGGTGTGGTACATGGGGACGTGCGTCCTGAGAATGTGCTGGGCAATGAGGAGACGGGGAAGCCTATGCTGGTTGATTTCGAGCGTTCAGTGTGAACGAAAACATTTATTTTGTAATAGTGAATGACTATGTAATAGTGAAGGACTATGTACAGAGTTACCTACGCGCTGAGCATTCTATGGTTGCGCGCCTTTCTTGAGGAGGTACTCAGCTGCTTCCCACCGCTCTAATTTGATAGCAAGTGCCAACGGTTTTGTCGCATATACAACCGCGTCCACCAGCTCCTCCTCGCATTGCTCAATATTGGCTCCCCGAAGCAGCAGTAGTTCCAGAACTTGCTTTGTCTCTTCCCATTTCTTTAGCTTCCGTAATGCTGTATGAAGCGGTGAGGCAAATTCCAACCTGGCACCATGATCAAGTAGCATACCAATCACCGTCAGGTTGCCCACGGCAATAGCCTTGGTGAGAGCATCGCCGGATGTCCGATCAAGGGGTGGCATTTTGCCAAGTAAAAGAGTCACTATAACTGCGAGTTCAGTATGTCCTGTTACTCAGACATGTGACGAGTTGCAGTATTTGGAGTCTCAACACCCGGGAAAGGAAATCTAGCTAGATCAACGTCCGGATAAACTCACCGTCACTCTGAGTCCAGGCGGCCTCCACTCTTGGGTCGAACCTGCCAATATTTGGGTCCGCGCCATGATTGAGGAGGAACTGGGTAATCTGTGGGTTGTCGTAACAAGAAAGCAGCGCTACACCTTGGCTGCCATTGATGTTCCAGATGTGTTGATTTGGGTGGTAGCCATGCATAACGCATAATTGGAAAAGCTCGATGGAACGATGGAAGATGGCCATTTGTACCACGTAGCTATGCAACCCCGCCCCGTTCTGAAGTAGATACTGCATTATGTGGAGGTGTTTGTTTCGAGCAGCAAAGCCAAGTCCATCATCAAGCGCGGAAGCTTCTGGTCCCTCTTGTTCGATGAAGTGCCTAGCCATCTCAAGCTCTCCGGTCTCGCAATAGACGATGAACGGCTGCAGGGAAGAAGGCTTGTACAAGTGCCCCCGAATACCACGCAGCTCAATACTGTATGCTGGTAAAGCTGGAGGTAATGGAACTAGCTGTAGACCTGCAAATGAATTTTCTATCTCCCTTTCCCACGGTAGAATTCTGAATGCAGCTCGCTGGGCTTGCCTGAATCGAGCCTCGTTTATCTCCTGAGCCTCCGTATCAGTCAAGTATGACAGTGTTCTGCGTTTCAGAACACGTATGTCATTTCGAATTTTCTCTTTTTGATATGGATCGTGATCAACTGAATCGTCTCTTTTGCTGTCAAAAAACATGTATGGAGGCGCGTTGGCTGGATCGAGCGGCCGGAAACGATATCGAGGTCTGTATGCCATTTTTTTTCTCTTGCTAGAAACCTAGTTCTTCTCTTGAGTGCAAACAGGAACGAAGAAGATAATACGAATATATTGTAAGAAGGTAATTATTCATGGAGTGTGCGTGATGTTGGCAGCTAGGGATGGGTAATGGATCTTATATATGGCAAAGCTTTTGCAGCGTAGATTAATTGATCACGGACGGACTGCAGGCACGTTAGCGTACCCAGACAGTTTGGGTTCCATAGTGAGAAAAAGGTATCCCTATTCGTTAAAAAAGTTGAACATTCGTCTTCGTTTCCTTCTGTCCCCCGGGTGGCACTACTGGTCTAGTATTCTTCTGCACATACGTACAATCCTGATTTGAGACAAGCTTTCGATTCATTCTGTTAGCCATCCAAAGTTGTACCAATTCGTTGACGTCTATCTTGGCGCACACAATGACAGTGTTATTTAAGTACATGAAGAACACAACGCAACGATACTGTTTTCTGTCTAGCGATATAACACTTCTTCCAAATTCAATTTGAGAATCAATCTGCGAACATAATCAAGTCTATGAATGCGATATCCATGGCTTCATTAAGGAGTCTTATTATGTTGGTGTCATCGGTCGCGGGGTTCGTTGGGTATGGACATCAGAGCAACCGGCTGGAGATGGCTTCTACCGTCAATGCTACAGTGTCTCTAAAGGAACATAACCCAGGACTGAACGGGCAGGACAATCCGTCTCTGACAACTTCTCGATTCAATAATGTGACGATCACAGTTTCTCCTCAACCAATAACAAACCGCAATAGTTCTTCTCTTCTCCACAACACGACAGACACACTGCTACCACTTATAACGCCTCAGTCGGACCGGGCCGCAGATACACCTAGGCTTCCCGTTTCACCCTCTGGAGTCGTCACCTCGTCATGGAACAACATAAGCTCGAACGCCCGAGGGAAAATGACAACCATTAGAATTGGAAGCAGCAAAACTATAACTTCTCGTCTAGAAACAGAAAGTTTGACCATATCGGTTACAGAAAATATTACGAGCACCGGATCCGATATGAGTCTTGGAAGTTCACATCTTTCGATAACGAGTTCACAAGATACTCCTTCCATTACAACCTCTCTCGCGTTTCATACAAACAGTAATGAACCAACAATCACATCAAATCTGCAACTTGCAAACACGAGTCGAGTGGTACCTTCTTCTGTTTCAAGAATGACTTCCGTCGTCTCAGAGACCCTGAATGTAACTGCCTCGCCAACGACAGAGTTTCCCGGGGCAATTCCTAATATCCCGTCAGGCACGATATACTCCGGTCCAGCAGAGACATCCCAAGCCGCGGATAGTGTTCCAATATTGTTCTGGCTATACGCTCACCGGGAATGGATCTATGATGGAAACCACAAGTTCGAATTTATCAGCAGTCTGGTTCAATCTCGAGACCGTGTGCTTGAACTTTTCAACAGTCTCAGTGACAGGCCTGAGCCAAAGCCAGAATGCTCTAGTGTATCGATAAGGCAGACGCCGATGTACGATATCCTAGACGTGCTCTGGAGTGTGCCTCAGCTTGTCAGCTGCGCCGTGCAAATATTGGAAACCCTCGTCAAGTCAATAAGTGGTACGACCAATCTTCCCCGCGGTGATATTAACCGATCAGTCGAATTACTTCAGGAAGTTGGTAGCAAGATTATCGAAAAAGAAGAAGGGCCA
Source organism: Neoarthrinium moseri (assembly GCF_022829205.1). NCBI lineage: Eukaryota > Fungi > Ascomycota > Sordariomycetes > Amphisphaeriales > Apiosporaceae > Neoarthrinium > Neoarthrinium moseri. The sequence goes on along the minus strand of NW_026055209.1, from coordinate 112,206 downwards.
ACACAAATTTCCTCGCAGGCCACCATGACGGACTTGTCGACGAGTGCCTCGACTAGCTGTATTATGAGCGTCACTGCTACACAAAAAAGCGTTTTTTGTACCGTTACAGCAATGGTTGGTCAGGATCATCCATTGTCGGGAGAATGCTCAACTATTGCGTATAATACCATTGAGGACTGCACTATTGTGCCATCATTAACGAGCACGATAGTTTCAACGGCTTCCATCAGCCAGGGGGTACTTCCATCTGAAGCCTGCAGTATCAGCAACTGCGGAACATCATGCGGCTTAGTGTCGAGAGACGTCTTGTACAAACGAAGGAAATTACGGGCAATCCAGCCTCGTGTTTGCAAGTGGGCAGAGCGCTCTAACTATAGCCCTGCGCAAGACTTTATGGCCGGAGAGGTTGCAATCGCGGTCGATAACAAAGCGTCGGTGATACTTGATGGAGGCGTGACCTCCTCAGTCGTGGGTTTCATGGACCAGCCAATTTCTCTCGCAGTCGAAGGACTATACGGTTGCACAGCAGTGATTGCCGTCTCGCGACGTGGTGCTTGGGCAGCCCATATTTTTGAGGCCCCACTCTTCAGACCTTCAGCCGAGGTTGAGGACATGAAAGACGATGAAGGAAAGCCGGTCATAGATCCAGCAACCGACCAGCCAGCGAAGCGCATGCTCTATCTAAACCCGGCCAATAACTCGTATCAAGAACAGCTTCCCGTGGCCGAGCAACTGGAATTGTTCAAAGAAACCGTTTTAGGGGCGCTGCGGGAGTCAGATGGAGCATCGCAAAACCATAGGATGGGTCTCAAAGAGTGCCGAAACTCGTTTATTGAGCCTCAATATGACTGGGAAGGACATATGTTTGATGATGAAAGCGATACCAGAATCTTTCTCCTCGCGCCCCTCGAGAGAACCCCCCAGAATGATCCCAACTACAACAATGAATTCCCTTCTGGGCTGAAACTGATGTGGGACTCGGATCGCAATCCATTTTGGGACTTTCTCCGAGCAGACAAGGCCGGACCATCTTTTAATGAACAGATTCGAAGCGAGATCCTATCCTATTTTGGGGGCAACGTGTCTATCGAAACAATTCCGTATGCACCTAGGCAAGGCAGCGGCAGAGAGGATGAAAATGTCGATTCAAACCGGGGTAAAGTACTGGTACAATATGAGCCCGCTGTGGCAAGCAACAATCGGAGTCAGGCAAAATGGAGGATTTGGTTCGAGGGACACGTTGACACAGTCAAAACTGCGTCTTGGGATCCGTTGCCAGCCCGTGGAAACATTCATGAGGGAGGCGCCAGCGCACAAAGTTGCTTTGATGGTTGCACAAGACCCATGAGAGGCCCACAAGCTCGCGCCGATGAGGCTGCTTGCTCACTGGATGCAGAGACATCGACAAGCAGCAAGACAGATCCTACACAGAGTCTCGCGACTACATCTACTGCTGCGAGGTCCCCGTCCCCCACAGAACTTACTTGTACGGCCGATAAGGACTGCTCTTCAAGTATATTTGCAGGGGCTTGTCCGCTCGTACAGCCACCTATATGTTCACAAGGAAGGTGCCGATGTCGCCCAGTTGTTCCGCCGTCCCAAACCAAGATCTCGTCCACGATCGCTGGTAATACCCAGCTGACCAGTGCACAATCAGTTCCACTGCCCACAGAATCGGCGAGAATCATACCTGTTTCTCAGGTATCGGATATCACGTGCTGGAGTGAGACGGATTTTCCAGGGCACGCTGACATTTCGCCAACTACGCAGCGACTGTTTGCTAATGAGTTTTGCGAGACCGACCAAGATAGGAAGACAAGACTCTACAGTAACCGACTTATGGATTACACGTACAGCAAGAGACGAATATCCTCGAGTGGCATTAATTATGATTACAAGGTAGAATGGAAGAGCGGGTGCCAGACTAATCAGCCCAGTCAGAGTGTTCAATACCCCGCGGATCCCAATGGAGCACTAGGCATCACTTGCCGTGAAGCATTACACGGCAATTTCAAGAACTGTGAGTCAAAAGGCGACGTTGCATAACTACAATCTGACGATGGTCAATCCAGGCAATAACGGCGGGGTGGGTGGCGAAGTGCAGGTAGGATGCTTGGTTTATACCTTTATTGGGGGTAAATAATACCTACACAAGCTGGTGTCGTGGTTAATAGTGGTCGTTAACTGGACGTGTCAGTCTCAGGTATTCGAATAGAGTACATGATATACACTACGGAAAAGTCCTTATAACATGCATCCTCTGCTGCGCAGGATCGTAGAAGATGACTAACGAGAATGAATCAGTATACTTGATGAACTGAATGGATTGGGGGGATTACTCTCCTCGAACATCGTCGTTACATTGCAATGTTGCCCTGAATTGACATGGCGGATTTGTCAGATCTGTAGATCGATATATGTTCAATCGTTCAATGGAGCTGAAGAAGATCTATGATGCAAACAGCTTACGTAATTATCAAATAGACTGAGATAAGAGCTCGAAACCACGAAAGAGTCTATACTTTGACAGTTGCGCGACGCATACGAAGCGTTCAAACCCCCAACAATACTGTGGAACTCGGGCACACCACCAGGCTTGCGGGTCGACGCAGAGAATGACTGACGACTCCTCATCGCCGTAGTCGCAATATTCTCTGCCCCAGTATCCAAGAACGATGCCAAGGCATCGGCCAGCTCTTCATTCCACTCCACACCCACAATCTCAGCGGTGTGCAGCAGCTCAGTGAGTGACTGAAGTCAAACTAATGTTTGCCATATGATAACTCTAACAACATGTCGAGGACATAGCGCCTTCAACGTCCTTTCAAACCTTATTCAATCGGACATTCATCGGCGGCTTCGGGTCTTCTTGCCAGTTACGAAGAGGGCGCAACAGCCACAAGTCATACACGGCATACCCAATCATGGATATAAACAGACAGAAACTCGTGATAGCTGTGGAAGTGATCGCAGTCGCGGACCAGTTGCCGTCCTGCGCTGTGGATATGTTGAGCAGCGTTGTAATAAGACCGAGGGAGGAATTTGCCAAGAGTGGCCTATATTCGTCAGTCGATGTTGATCTTCATTGGACCGTGGAAGGCCTTACAGAATAATTCGATTAAGAGCCCAGATATAGTTCCCTTTCCAGATCCACCAAATGTAGCCCGGTGCTGCCGTGGAGACTACGAAGAGAAGTAAAGCAATAGCTAGAAGAGGGGGGTTTCTTAATGCTTCCGAAACAGGTTCGCTTCCCTCTAGGGTGTGGTTCAATGCTTCAGAACGGCTTAAGGATGTAAATGTCGAGGGAAACACTATGAACCCCGCAAGGAGTAGCCAGACAAACACCTTGGTGGCCATGGTCCAGTACCAAGGAACGGCATGATCATTTTCAATGAGCATCTTCACATATGCTAGACGGCGCTGGCGGCGAGAGCACGCCTGAGACGGATGAGTAGGTGACATTATCAGCTGTATAAAGGCATGATCAGATGAACGTGAATTTGATCAGGAGTTGGGTTACGATGGTCATTTATATTGCGTTCTCTACAATGGCCACTTCTACTTTTGGACGAAGATATTGAAGACTTGAATCTGGCTCCAAGTGGAAGGGCTCTCGTATCGCGAGCGGCGGGCCTAATAGAACTTCCTAATTGAACGCTCTTGGAATACATAGTGCAATACGAGTCAAATTATGGCCAAAAAAAAAAGATCTATATCTTGGCGATTTGATTGTCTGAGATACAGTCTCCTTGAATTTGAGGTATAAAGATATCACTGCCCATGCACTACTATATCCCAATTCGACGCACTACTATATTCTATAGGAAGTCTTGCCGGGACGGTAATGCCTTGCCGGTCTATCTCCATACAAGTACGTCGTAGGCGACGGTTGCTCTACATTGAAACACCTGATGTGCTACAGCAACCAAGAGCCTACCGACCACCTACTCCTTTCCCATCACCATTCAGAGGTGCAGGCAGAGCTTATCTCTCCGATACAAAAAACCGAAAGCGAAGCTCACGTGATACTCAAGTTAATTTCAAAGCACCCAATGTCACGGGGATCGGCGCGGACAGTATAGGCGGTCGTACAACAGTCTATTCTCTACGGTTCTGTCAGGGTTACGGGTAACTCTATTGACAAGACGTAGCTCGAAGAGCTACATCTTCAGTTTGGGCGGAGACAGTGAAGATATCGTCGGTCTGCGGGTCCACATCGGTCCACCCGGGCCGCCCACAGCTGGCGCCTGGGGTCCATCTACTTCCTGCCTATAGGCAGGGTCCAGCGCCGTGACACCCAAGACAGATCACGATGAAATACTTTATGACCGACTTGGGCGAAAAGTCCAACAGACTTCAAGGCACAGCTCCAGGGATGGTTGGCACTTGAAGTCCCGGTACCAAGCCATCGTGCACGAGCTCCGAAAGAACCTGCAGATTGCAGTACAGAATACGGCAATCGAGACAAGATCCGGGAAGCCTGGAAGATACAGGTGACGATGAGAGCATTGTGATAAGAGAGAGATGTGAAACAAGGAAAAACTCAACAATTGACAGGAGCCCGTGGACATAGGTCCCAGAGGCAAGCGTCGAAGTACTACGCAGTATCATATGGGTATCAAATGGGTAGCGAATAGCACCAACTAGTGTATATCATGTACATACCAAGGGCTCATAGGGAGGAGAACGAACTCGAAAGCCTTGACTGATTATATAGGCGGCTATTTAACAGACGCCACGGCATATGTATACATACACTAGCAGCCATGATCCGTACAGCTCTTCGAATTTTCCAATACGCATTGTGTTAGAGACGTTCGAAGAACCTTGATATTTCCCCCCTTCGATTCCAGAGTGCGTGGAGGAGGTATAACTCAGGCCTGTACCCAACAGTCGACGGTCGACATAGACGTCTCCGTCGACTGTCGACTGTCGACTTCAAGATTTCGTCGAACATCGACTAGTCCGTCGACTGTCGATTAAGGAATGCCAAGACTTTTAGCGCACTAGCACAGACTTGAACAAGGCTCTCAATGAACACCCAGAGACTTGGTACTTCAAATATGTACCCAACACGCAAAAGCTCACCTACAGTAATGAGGACCCGGCTTGGTGGATTCAATTGAATGCCGCCGACGCCGGCACGCTTCAGAGCTGGGCCCCAGAGAACCATGATCGGCAGTGGATTGTTGCCTTCGCCAAAGAGAACTGGAAGCACGACTTCGAAGGCTGGCAGCGGCTTTGTGTCCACTGGTGCATTGAGTGGGACCGCAATATCATATACGACGCGAAGGCAGAACATACAGCGGTCTTGCAGCCGGAACAAATGGCGCAGCTTCGCAAGTGTCTTGGGGATCAGAAACGGGCCTCAAGTTCGCAACACAGGCCACCTAGGCGCAGACGACGTGTCGAAAGAGGTTTGCACAGGAAGCTCTGGCTTAAAAAAAACTAGGGAGCTAAACACGTCATGACGAGAACAAGAAATTTGGTCCAATTGCCCTCCTAGTTCACCCATTCGTGATCAAAAATGTAGCTCCCGCAGCGTTCTCGTAGTTCCGTGCTCAGAAGCCCTTCGTCGACCCTTGCATCCTCCGTACAGGGGCGTCCATGCCAGTGTAAGAGCCACTGGATCGACCCTGCTTTGAATCAAGCAATAATCCCGTTCTAGCTGCTGCGACACTCCCTGACGGAGAGCATTGTCCCATGGGGGATGCTACACAGCTTGTGTTCATCGATCACACTACAGAGCACGTTCAGCTTGCCCAATGGGCAAAAGCCAAGGCAGAACACCCGGTAAGTACAACAAAATCAGTTCGTTCAAAGAAGGAAAGATCCTGACCACCAAAATTAGCTCCTGTATTCTGCGACCGAAAACGGTATCCAGGACCCCTGGTATGGAGCCTATAGCATGAGGTTGAAGAATGGGCCCTTGTGGACAGAGCCCAAGCAGCTGGCTGCGTACATTCCCTTATCAAATTCGAATGCTGTCTTTAGCTATAAAGGTGAAACACCACCTCTAAATACGGACAAGTCAGTGAATTGGGCCGCTATGAACCCGGTACGTTGGCGATTTGGGGGTCTTGGTTGGGTGAGGGACAACAAAGGTATCATATCGAAGGATCTGATCGAATTCGTGTTATTAAAGGCAGAGGAAGGGACGGGAAACATACACAAAGAGAAAGGCATCGACTACCAAGGTATTAAGTACATACTTCCTCAAGATCCAGGAGCAGTATCCAAAGTATGAGCCGGCTGTTGTATTTCAAAGGTGGCTTGACCGTTTGGCGGTGTTCAACCAACGGGAACAAGAGGAGGCCATATAGGCATCGATTACCTAGTGCTGCGCCTGTGGAACATACACGCGCACGGAGGAGCTAGGTTGTCCAGCAATCGTATTTGGACCTGCGGGAGATAAACCCCCCTCGTCGCGTGTCTCAATGGCTCGTCTTCCGCCAGCTTTACTTGGCCAATCATAACGCTCTGGGACACAGAACACTTCGTAGCTTCAAGGTGCTGGGGCGATGTGTCATGAGCTGTAGTGATGCCGCCTCCGGTGAGCACACTGGATGCTGCTTGAAAGAGCAGTAGGACGAAGTAGCTGACCTTCTCGTGGTGTCCGGCGTAAGTAGAGTCGATGCGTGTCTGTCGCGTCGGTGTGGTGGGTGTTACGAACATGGCCTCGAAAGGCGGCCGACGCAAGAAGGCGGGGTACCTCGACCAATTACAGCACTAGAAGGTCGGACATCTGGCAAAGAACAAGACGGACAGGCAGGCACAAGGTCACGTGACTGATCAGTGGTGATCAACTGATCAGGGACAAAGGGATCAGGAGAGACAGTCATTACCTCAGTGATCAATCTAAGCATCTATCTTACCCATAGGTGAGGCCTATCAAGCCTTGACGTCTATACTTGTGACTTAGCTCACAGCCCTTTGTTACCTTTACCCTGCTCAGTTCAAGACTATCGACTTTAGTCTATTTGAGATTAACATACCCTGTTAGCATAAACCCCACGTACCTATATTCTATCTACGGTTTATCCTAGAAAGCATATTCGTCACATCTTGCTCGTGTGCTATCTAGATTCAGGGGTAAAGTGCTATAGGGTAGATTCGTGATAGGATACGTTTTTTCGTTTTCCAGCTTTTCGGTATAAAATAAACCAGGTCGCCAACTCTTCATCGTTTATTTATAATTCGAAGCTTAGGGTTAGATTAGGGTGTATTTACTATGAAAAACTAGCTTTCTTGCTCGTGTGCTAGGGTGCTATAGGGTAAATTCGTGATAGGTACGTTTTTTCGTTTTCCAGCTGTTTGGTATAAAATAAACTAGGTCGCCAACTCTTCATCCTCTATTTGTAACTCAAACAAAAATCAGAAATAAACCAAAACACAAAAAATAACAGGAAAAGACCTAGGAGAAATAAGAAATAAGCGTCGTGCTTTTTGGGTGGGAATGGCGGATCTAATCGACGCGGCGGAGTGTTATGGATTGCATTGGTTAATGTGGCTGGTGTGGTTGTTTCCCCACCCTCACCTGTAAATAGCAAACGCCATGGCTGTGGAGGGAGCTCTCTCTCTCTCCTCCCCAGCTTTAGATTTTTCGCAATATTGCAGGATTTGCAGCTGAGCCTCAATTCGCCTGTGGTGCCGTGACAGTGGGGTCTTGCTGCATATTCTCTTTCTAGATCGCCTACTAAATATTCTTGAGGATGGCTACCTAGCCTTGTGGGCTACCGCGATCAGTGGACCTCCAAGAACTAGAACAAACACAAAGGTTCAAGAATTATAAAGCCAAGTATATTCGAAATTGGGCCCTTGGACACTCCTTTGCAAAGTTATGAAAATTATAGGTCATCGAGAAAAGGAAGCCCTGAGCTTCAACACTGAAAAGCGCAAGATAAGAACTCGTCCAGTGTCACAACCAAGGACTATAGAAGACCCTAGTATAGCGGAATATACTGGTCGATAACTTGCAGGAAGCCATAAAATGTACTTGCTATCATACGTAATCCATGAACGGCTGTGGTCAATGCCTAAGCCCACACAACTAGGAGCGCTTAAACAGGAGTCTTTGGCGTCTCCTGTGATATAAGTGGCGTAATCTCCAAGTTGAGATTCCGTTTGTGAGAAGGAGCTGGTCTGGAGACGAAAGGCTCCAATATCAGTTAGAATTTTGTCGCCTAGAGGAGTAAACTCTAAAAGTCGCGGGGCAGTTCTGATTTCCAGCGTCTGCTGCAGCGCGCCCGTGTCGGCGGCCCAGATCCGCACCGTCTTGTCCAGCGACGCCGACGCCACCTGCCGGCCGTCCGGCGAGAACGCGACCGAAAGGACCGCGGAAGTGTGGCCCTCGAGCGTCTGCTGCAGCGCGCCCGTATCGGCGGCCCAGATCCGCACCGTCTTGTCGACCGACGTCGACGCCACCTGCCGGCCGTCCGGCGAGAACGCGACCGAGCTGACCATGGAAGTGTGGCCCTCGAGCGTCTGCTGCAGCGCGCTCCAATGTCTTTCTGCTTGCGGTCTTAGTGCTAACCATTCCGGCTCTTCTCGTTGGAAGAGCTTTCTAATAATACTCTCGCAGGGGCTAAAGACAAGCGCCGTAACGTAGGTCTGAAGAGGGTACTGGCCAATAATGGGTCCGTGATATTGTGAAAACCGTAAGGCATCCTTAATAAGGCCTACTAAAGTCCCAGTTTGATTACAGTTCTAGGTATGTTAGCTATAAGTTGCTAAAGAGAAATGGGACGTACCTTAGTATATTGGTAGAGTTTTGCTAATGCAGGAACACTACTCGTAGTACGGATCAAGCTCAGAGCTTCCAACCAATAAAGGTACTTTTGCTCTAGGAATCGCTGGACAGACTCTCTATAGTCGCCATGCAATCCTCCGTCGATAAGATGGTCAACCCAAAATATACAAGAGTATATCAATGGGAGTAGAGGATCGAGAGAAGCAGATGGAACCTCGTTAACAGACACACCTGGCTCCCGCAGATTGCAGGTATCCCTATGGAGTTGTTGGTAGAGGGCTGTGATTGATGCTTCGAAGATGGAGAAGTGTTTCCTTTCCCTGCCGTGAGGGAAGATAAGGCCGTCTGCATCTTTGAACAAAAAGTCTTTAGCAGATTGGTGAACGAAGTAGATAGTGTTGTCCCTAACAGCCAAAAAGGAGCCACAGAACCGAACGACCTCCTCCAACTCGTCGAGACTGTCGAGAGACTCTGGCCCAAGGAGAACATTGAGCCCGAGCACAGGGGAACGACGCCATTCAGGACGGAGCCGGGGCAGGGCGATCTTGATTGGAGTATCCGGCTATGTCTAGCGTGCATTTCATAAGGAGTATCCTGGGATGTGTCCGTGGGGGAGGAAGCTAGCCAAGTGAGCACGTAATAGCTAGAACAGAGCTCCATTTTAAGCCGCTGCTTCGGGAAAGCACACATTCTTCCTTGGATGATACGCCCCGTCTAAGCAGCGGCCGGTACCCCACAACTAGCACCCCTGGGATCCCACTAGGCGTTTCACTTAAAGCCGAACGAGGCTCCCACTAAAGCCGAACACGGCATTTATTCGCAGTCGTTTCTCCTTATAGCGACCGGCAGCTGCCCCGTCTTGCCCTTAAGCATTGCGAAGTGTCCCCGTCGTCCCACATGGCGTCACCCCCTGCGCAAGACGGCGATGAAGAACAAACCGAAGCCGCCAGGCTGTTCCAATGTTCCTACTGCCAGGCTCAATTCCACCGGGCGGACCACCTGGTCCGCCACGTGCGGAAGCACACCAAGCAGCGCCCATACATATGCTCCTACTGTGGTAAATGCTTCAGCCGCCGGGATCTGGTCAAGAGGCATGAAGAGGCGCACGAGGTCAATGGGCCAGTTGATCTGGTGGCGCTGTCCCGCATGCCAGAGCGCGTCGGCCAGGCCTGCCTGCGGTGCGCTGCCAAGAAGGCCAAATGCTCAGAAGAGAAGCCATGTCGCAGATGCGTCGATAGTGGCAACCTCTGTGAGTACGAGCAGTCCGGCGCGAGTACTCGGGTCGTGCCTATGATTCAACAGCAACCGCCCCGGCAAGGAGCACCTGAAGGCGGGCAACTGGAGTCTCCAGTCATGAACATCGGTAGTGTGACGACCTCGGCCCCATCGCTGGAGCTGGGTACATCCACGGAGGGCTACGATGAAGTCCCTAATTTGTCCGACTTCTCAACCCTCGTGCCGTCATCGACGGCCGAGATCTCGTTTGGGACGCACTGGGACATGCATACTATTGACTTGTCGATTATCCAACAATCCTTCCTTCCCCAAGCCGCCCCGCAGGACCTCGTGTCCTACCCGATGCTTTCCAACGCAGGATCATGGGACCCGGAGCCGTCAGACAATTCTGAGATAGAGCACCCGAATCTGGCCCTAAGGGAACCGGTGCCGGACAACGGGCATGCAAGGATGGCATGTTCTACGCCGTCCTTGTCAACAGGATCTCGCGACAAGATCCTCCATATGATCTTGGGGGTCACTTCACCCGCCAACGCCTCTGGCATATTGAGTTCTTTCCCCTCTGTCGAGGCCCTAAATAACATGATCGGGTTGTTCGTGAGGCGAAGCAACAGGTCCTATATCGACGACTTCATCCACCTTCCGACTCTGCGACTTGACGAACAGGAGCCTGAGCTCTTGGCTATGTTGGCCGCTATGGGCGCGCTGGAAGCAAACACGCCGGCCCTTCGCAAGTTCGGTTACGCGATGCAGGAGATTGTACGTGTATCCACCTTCAGAAAGGTATGGAATTAGCGAGCAACCCCCCCCCCCCCCAATCTTCCTCATTGCGCCTGCTAATCATCTGCACCATGTCAGTGGGAGGAAAGCCACCAGTCCATGCGCAACATTTCCATCTGCCAGGCTTTTCTTTTGCAGCAATACATCGCCACGTATAGCGCAGTCAAACGCAAAATCATGCTCGCAGCTGCCTGCTCCAAGTGTCTATCCTTGTTTATTCGCATCGGGAGCCATGAGACGGAAGCGGTGGGTGTTCTCCAACCTGATCATCTGGACATCGAATCAGACGAAGACCTCGTCAGGGCATGGTACAGATGGAGTAAGACGGAATCCCGGCGAAGGCTGATCTATACAGCGTATATCATGGACGCCCACTCATCAATGGCGCACGGGCAACAGGCCGTATACTCTTTTCTTGATATCGAGGTACCACCTCCTCAGCCGGCATACATATGGCAAGCGGCAACGCCACGAAGATGGAGGGAAGCCCGGTCCACTTACCAACAATCCCTGAACACGATTCCGCTGTCTATTCCATTGCAAGCTACAATTTTCGACCCGACGATTCTCGTCTCACGCGAATCGCAAATTGATTCCGACTTTGGCATGCTTGCGTTTCTCGGTGGAATCTGGGGATTTGTCAAAGAGTGCAGTCAGCTTGCGAACCCAAGATTCGACCGAGGAGTCTGGAGCTCTCTCCTACTTGGTTCTCGTCAAGCGGAGATTGCGTCAGTCCTACAAGTGGTAGGTCCCAAAATCGCCTCCGGGACAACTTCGTTAGGTGTGAAGATGCTGCACACTGTCCTGTCAATGCATATCTATGCCTCGGCGACTCATCTGCACATGTACCCACGAACCCAGGCCTCTGCGCTTCCATCATCCTCGGAGGCTGCTGGAAATTGGCTTGATAGCGCTGACTGCCGTCCTGCCTTGTGGCTGGCGGGCCGTGTACTGCGTGTCGCTAGGAAATTTTCACAAGGTATGCTCCGTGATATTTACGCCGTTTCTGTTTTCCAAGCAGCGACCGTGCTTTGGTATTACGGACATTTATCAGGGGCTCATGCAAGAAGCTCGTCGGTGCACCAACCGCGATCAGTTGTGGCCTTAGATGCAGATGAGACCACCGAGATGGACGTAAAGCGGAAAAATTCGGAGCCTGCTTTGCTCGGGCTCGGGAAGACAGCGATTCGCTTGACCAGTCTGCCATCGATGATGGAGCTTGTTCGGGAAATTCTGCACCAGAACTGGACCGAAGGTTTAATGCCTCAAGGTACCGAGGAAATATGCTTAGCTCTAGAAAATTTGGTGCGGGCATCACAGCCGTCAGAGGCGTACTACCCACTCGGTTTCCCGACCTCAGTGTTTGGATAGTTTAATGCTTATGTGCCATTATATTTCCACCATCTATCGAGGCATGCAATAATGAAGGTAGTTATTGCATCGCTGGTAGGCTCTGGGCGCACTTTGGTGGCAATTGAATTATAAATAAAAGAAATGTGTTCTTCTCTTTTCCCCTATGCTTCCCACTCTCGCTTTAGACAAGCCTCCGAGTATCTCGACGCAGAAATCTTCGAAATAGATTTCACTACCAAGGACATCTATTCCACCCAGTGTGGCTTCGCGTCTCGTGGATCAGGCGCGGTTACTCGCCCGAGGCGACATTGTAATATACAGAAAGGTGGAACGGCCGGGTACCTCCACTACCCGCTCGCTACTCAGCCTAGTCCATCACACACTGCCTTCCTCCACACTCCGCCGGATACCCCGGCAGCCCAATTGCGACAACAGTCATGTGTATCAACGGCGGTCCCCAGTGCCCGTAGGTTCAATTCCCAGCCATCTGGTTCGTACTGTACTATAACTCGAGGCACCCCGTGCACCCAGGGCGTTTGGAGTTGATCATCTCTCCTCTCACGCTTTCCCACTTAACCACTCGCCGCCATGCCTAACCCAATCAAGAACGTTCTGGAGGTCGACAACACCACTTTTACCTACATCTTTGAGAAGAACGTCTCCATTCAGCTCAAGAGCAACAACCGAGGTATCGTGCGTGCCAATGTATACCGTCCAAAAACCTCAAACAAGGTGCCCGTCATTGTCACATACGGACCCTATGGCAAGGATATCCCATATTCGGAGTGAGATCACGGGAGTTGCCTGTGCATCTAAGCCGTGGGCTAACTTGCCAGCAGCTTTCTGAAGCATTCATTTGAGGAGATCAATCCAAAACACCAATCTGTTCATTCTGCCTTTGAGACGCCAGACCCCAGGTTTTGGACCAATGAAGGATACGCTGTCCTCCGTGCCGACGAGATCGGCTGCGGCCAGTCACCTGGTATACTGGACACGATGTCCAAGAACACTACGGATGCCTTCTGTGAGGTCATTGAGTGGGCAGCCGAGCAGCCGTGGTCTAATGGCAAGGTTGGTCTCTTGGGAATCAGCTACTTCGGAGGGAGCCAGTGGCGCGTGGCTGCACGCCGACCCAATGGTCTAGCATGCATGATCCCATACGAAGGCATGTCGGATTACTACAGAGACCGTTCGAGACATGGTGGAATCGCTGCGATGCGCTTCCTGAAATTCTGGTTCAACCGCCAATGCAAGAGCAACCAGTATGGGCTGCCGGGCAAGGCTGCCCGCAACTGGGGACCGGATACCATTGAGGGCGACTTGAGTGAGGAGGAACTAGAGCTCAACCGTCGGGACCAGGCTATTGACAATGGCAATCACTTTTTCCGCGACGAAGACTACTATGCCAGCAAGGAATATAATTTGGAGGACATTGAAGTCCCGCTTCTCTCGGTGGGCAACTGGGGAAATATTGTGGTCCACCTCCGCGGAAACATCTTAGGCTACATGTTTGCAGGCTCCAAGTACAAATTCCTCCGCTTGGGCATGGGCCGACACGACCTGCCGTTCTATGAAGAAGACCACGTCGAGATGCAAAAGAGCTTTCTCAGCGCCTTTCTGAAAGGCAATGACTACAACGGCTGGACCACGGGCAAGCGACCGATTTTGCAGTACTTTTCGCGACGAGGAAACCCTGGTGTTAACAACCCAGAAGCTGAAAGGAGCACGTTCCTTCGAAAGAAGGGTTCAGAGTGGCCGTTGCCCAACACTCAGTATACCAAGTACTACCTCAGTGCGAGCAATACATTGTCGCTGGACCCGCCAAATGTTACCGACACGCCAATCAAGCGCCTTTCGTACGAGGCGCCGAGCACTCCTGAGGACCCCAAGCTCATCCAATTCTGTACTGCACCGTTCGACTCAGAGTTAGAAATCACGGGGCACATAGTTGCGCACTTGAATGTATCGGCAACCTCGTCCCTCGAATACGCTACTGCGCCGAAGGACATTGATCTCTTCTTGACCCTGCGCCATTTCGGCGCCGACGGCAAAGAGATTTTCTACACTGGCACAATCGGCAACGAGTCCCCCGTTGTCAAGGGCTGGCAGCGTGTTAGTCTGCGCAAGGTCAACAAAGACCACCCTCGGCACCGCGAGTGGCTACCTCACCGTGACTATTTCTCGACCGACGTCAAGCCAGTAATTCCGGGAGAGGTCTATCCCATTGACGTCGAAATTTGGCCCACTAACGTCGTTCTGAGCTCTGGATCTAGACTTGTGCTAGAGATCAGCAGCGGCGATACGCAAGGTGTTGGGATATTTGCCCACGACGGAGAAGAAAGGTGCTTGATCCCTATCCTCCCTCCCTCCCTCCCCCTTGCCACTTCTGATACTACAGTCGAACCTCGCATGCTAATGAACATGATTCCCCTCCAGATCGGTCGAAAGATTTGGCGGCTTGAACCATATTCATTTTGCTCCCCACTACCAGAACTGGGTCTCGCTTCCCATTATCCCCCAAAGCGAGTGATTTGAATCCACTGGTTTATTACGGTTTGCCAACCGTCATAAGATCGTAAGAAGCATCAGCCATTCGGGTAAGGGTGGGGCTATCCAGTGATATTGTGCCAGTCTTTTGGCCACGTATGAGATTGAAGTTCAGTCATTTCCTACGATCTCCATGATATAGATCAACTAGTGCCCTTTTCAAGGTGGCGAACCTGATCAGGTAGGATGGGAAACGGTCACGCATGCCGATTCGTGAGATGAGCCCTAGATAGCGGTATTGGAAGAGCTCAACCGCGCACGACACCAGAGGTCTCGTATCAACAAGCTCAGTCACAGAAAACTCCGATCACACATTTCGACGTATAATGTCAAGCCTTCTGCTTTTTTAAACCTTGCGTGCTCATAGCTTACCATGTGGCGCAAAACTATTGTACTATGGAAACAGCAAGGACGCCTGTTATGTACGGTGTCAATTAGCCATTAAGCACTACTCACTACTTTACCTAGCTAGAATGAGACACTCGGACACTTGCCAGACCAGTGGTTCTGCCCATATCGACCCTGTGCACCACTGTTCGGTGATCTGTGACTACCCACTACGCAGTGAACAATGCATCTAACTAGTGGAACAAATATATTACTTATAAGTCAAAGGTAATCTGCGATCTGTCTAGGGGTACAACGCAGTAGAACAGTTGGCAGTTGAACTGATTATTGGTCCACAATAAAGCCGTCCTTATGAGGTCTCATTTCCATCGGCTGAACCAACGGCGGACGGAGTTCGGAAGCATTGTCAAGCAACTTGACTCCCAACCCAGGACCCGATGGGATATTTACAAACCCGTCATGCACTGGTGGCACGTAGTCCACGATATCACTGCCTAGGTGCTTTGAGATCGACGTAAACACGCCGGCCTCGAAACCAGTCGAATACTCCTGTATCGCGAAGTTGGGGATAGAAGCTGCCAGGTGCAAGCAAGCAGAGAGTCCTATTGGGGACAAAGGGTTGTGTGGCACGACCTGCACCTGATGGGCCTCGGCGATGGCAGCCACCTTCTTGGCGCCAGTGATGCCGCCGCACAGGGCTAGGTCGACCCGGACATATTCGACGGCGTTGCGTGCGAGGAGTGCCTGGAACTCGTATATGGTTCCGAAGCGCTCTCCGGTCGCGATCGGCACGGCCAAGCGGTCGGCTACGCGTGCCATGGCATCCGGATTCTCGGGCCTGATGGGGTCCTCGACAAAGAGGGGGTGCGTGTGCGCGATGCCGTTAGAGAAAGTCACGGCCTCGGCCGGGGTCAGGCGTCGGTGCAGCTCGATGAGGAGGTCAACGTTCTCGCCGACGACGCCACGCATCTTCTCCACGTTGGAAATAGCATCGCGCATCTTCTTGATGTGCGTCTTGAAGTACACCTGGTCGTGGCCCTCGTCGAGGAAGGGATTGATGTGACCGAAGGCGGTGAAGCCCGCGTCCATCTTGACTTTACACTCTTCTAGTACCTTGTCGATGGTCCTCTCGTAGATGTGGCAATATACGCGGGCCTTGGTTCGACATGCACCCCCCAGCAGTTCGTAGATGGGCACGCCCAGGGCGCGGGCCTTGATGTCCCACAGGGCGATGTCGATGGCGGAGATGGCCGCGTTAATGGCCATGCCCTGAAAATAGCTGAATCGATGCATGGTGTTCCAGTGGTGCTCAATGGCGGATGCATCCTTGCCGATGAGGTATTCAGCAAATCGCTCGATGGCAGTGCCGGCAGTCTTGATGTGACCCCAGATACCGGCCTCCCCATAGCCAACGATGCAGTCGTCCGTCTCGATACGGCAAAACATGAACTGCCCGATGTGGAGGGCTACCACCGATGCGATCTTACGTTCGCCCGGCATTGTCATTCGTCGTATGGCAGTCTCCCTGGCGTTGGGTACAAGCAAGTATGCGGGCGAGCACAGGCTTTGATGGCAGCGGGCTAGACTAACTATGTACCTGCAGCTTTGAGGCTTTTCGGATCAGGGCAATTGGCTCATTATCTTAGCCTGCCCCCAGGTATCGGCACCTAGTCGAACTGTTGGCTGTAAAACAGCCCCGCAGCCGTTTCGGGCGTCCGGGTCCGGCTCAGGCCGCCGGCCCCGGTTTCTCCAACTACCGGAAGCAGACGCGGCTCTCCACATACCACGAATCCGCAGCGACACAGGGCACCACGTAATTCCATCATCTGATGGAGGCGACCTACCAATAATGGAAAGCCGAGTGGCTCTTAAGAGTGGAACCCGCACATTGCTGTGCCTGGAATGGCCAGGAGATCTCGTGGGAACGGAGCCAACGGCCTAAGTCAAACCAAAACAAGAGGGAATGTATGACCCATAGATCCGCATTCTTCTCGAGATCTCCGCTGGACAGCACGAATTCCATGCCACCGTCAGAGGCTTACACTGGCGCGCCCTTATAGCTCTGTAAGCCCTTCCCTCTTAAATTGTGCATGCACTTCAGTCACGCGGCCACCTTTACGACACACGATATGACCGCTTCTACACCCAAGGGCCAGCCAATCGGGCTACCACCCCGCGAGGCTTTGGCACCGGATGCGGATACGAAGATTCTCAAGGTTGGCATTGTTGGGGCTGGAATCGGTGGCCTGGCGGCTGCAATGACCTTGCTTGCCGACGGGCATGATGTTGAGGTACCACATAACCTACGCCTCTCCAGCTCCTGAAATGCAGTGGCTCATATATAATTCACCGTGCAGATCTTTGAAAGGTCCGAATCCAATGACGAATATGGAGCTGCCATCAGCACGCCTCCGAATTCAACACGCATACTACGCTACTATGGCTTTGACTTTGTTCGGTCTCGTGCCACTCTGGCTCAGAAGGTGAGTTAATCGACGTTCAACATCAAGTGTGATCGCATCGTGACTTACTATCATGCGAAAGTACGTTAATATCGACCCGCGAGATATTTCGCAAAGAGAATCACACGTAGTCGCGGATTTTGAAGAGACGTATGGTGCTCCTTGGTGGTTTTTTCACCGCTCCGACTTGCACAGTGAATTGAAGCGCGTGGCACTGCACCTAGACTCCAGCAAGGGAAATCGCGCCACACTACGACTCAGCAACTTGGTGGTTGACGTCACCACCGATGGTCTCATCACTTTGGCCGATGGAAAGCAGGTGCAAAAGGACCTTGTGGTTGCCGCTGATGGCGTTCGGGTGGGTCCGCCGGTTTGGCACATACTTCCCTGGCTAAATCACCTTGTATAGTCTGCCTTTATTTCAAAGATTCATAACGAGGGCGGCGAGTTGCGTCACCTTATGGACATGGCTCGGTTTCTCATACCTTCAGAACGGCTGGTCGCAGATCCCATATCCGGACCAATTCTCGGAGACGAGGGCCTCGCTTCCATGAGAATTATAGCGAACTCCAAATGCAGTCTGGTATTTTATGGCTGTAGAGGGTACGGCCGTCTTCTACTGTCCGCCGACTATAGGCTAACATACATCAGTGGCGACCTACAAAACTTCGGTTTATTGTACCCCACAGGCTTAGACAATAAAGAAAGTCTGTTACCTCCTCGACTTTCCCTCTTATCTGTGAGGCTATGATGGTTCAGATATTGATCGTCCGACGCGGCAGATACTCGACCCCCTTTGGAGAAGATATTGGAGGATTATGACCCCGCCGTGCAGCACATGTGCAAGTAAGTCACCATGTCCTTTGCAATTGTCAGGGAGCTGATCATGTCGATAAGTCTGGCCGAAAATGTTGGAAGGTGGAAGTTATGCGTCAGGGAACCGCTGCAACACCTAGCCCGAGGTAGGCTGGTCGTCATTGGCGATGCTGCCCATCCTATGCCTCCGGGTTAGTTACCATGTTGTTGTGTGCGTCGCTCTGAGCCCGTCTAACCTGTTCTAGTCCGTGCGCAGGGTGCATCTATGGCAATCGAAGATGCAGGCACACTGGGGGTCCTGTTCTCCTGTATTCGGTCGAGGGGTGACGTTGAGGGTCGACTGCGGCTCTACAACGAACTTCGCGTCAACAGAGTCGCCGCTATACAAACCATGTCAGCTTTTCTTCATTGGGACCCCGATAAGCTTACGGAGAAGCAAGTTGGCTATTTCGAGGGCAATGTTCCCCGTAGGTCTAGTTTGGAACTGGTGAAATTTATATGTACCCTGCTGACCCAGTTGTCCAGTCACACCGGAGGACCTGGAGAATGTGTCTTACAGCCATAATGCTATGGGCCTAGCTTACTCCGCCTTGCAACCTGAAGCTGAGCTTTAGCGCCCCTAAGAAAGTACCCAGGGAGGCCGCTAGAATGGAGGAGACATTTGTTACAAACATGGCCTTAAGAAAAGTCCGGCTAGGAGGGCGGGGCACCCCGACCATCTATGAAAAACTCCCCCCTGACAGCTGGCCGACAACGCTGACAGCCACGGACGGCCTTGGCAGTGGGCCAGGGCGATAGATCATGGGGAACACAGTGATCCAGTAGATCCATGACAAAGGGTCACATTCCAGAATGAGAGCCAGCCAATACCTTAGTAATCAATCTAAGCATCTATCTTACCTATAGGTGAGGCCTAGCAAGCCTCGACGGTTATACTTATGAATCCTTTTTATTATCCATCTCGGAAGCGGGCGCAACTGAGCTCCATTTGAATAAGAAAAAAAAAATAGTAGCTGGGGCAATCTGCAAGATGACGAATAATGTGTCATTCTGTGGCATAAGCCCGCTACCAGCGTCTTGAAGTCTATTACTGAACTATATACATATTCTCAAACGGCGTATCGCAATTATGCGTTCCATCGACATGATTCATAGGAGTCACCAAATGTAAGACCTTGAAGAGCGCATGTCTCAGCTTCACGCTGCCGTTCACCTTCCTCAGTTGGCTTGCTACCGGCTTCCTCGTGCTTTTTTTGAGCTTTCCATTACTTTCATATGCTATTTTCTGGACCTCTTTACACGCCCTCGCTCTCACACATGGCCTCATTCTGTGGATTCGTGGTAGATCGCCAGTGCTACGTAGCCAAAACCTCGGAGCTCGGGGCTTCAACGATCTATCATTGGAGGCTGGCTTCAGCCGAGTTGCACTCGTGGTTAGCGAGTGCTATACAAGGCGATTGTGGACAATTCAAGCTAGCATACACCCCCAACACACGCTCGCACACTTGGGAACACTTCAATTCCACCAACGTCGTATTCCAGCAGCAAAGCTCGAGAGTACTGCAGTGGACAGCGGAAGATCTGGGACTGCCAACAAATACCGAACCTCCTTGTATTGGTAAATTTATTCTCACGATATCAGCCCAATTACAGGATAAGTACTTGATAAGGAATTTGAATTCTACTTATAAGTAAATGGTCGCGGATTTGTTTGGGTCTTGATTATCCAAATGCCGAAGTTATTATGTGTCGAGTTCTGGTGAAAGAACTGAAATTCGTGGGCGAGAAGATATTACCGACTTCAGGAGCTTGCTACTGCGATCCAGTCGTTCGACTCAGCCGGTAACCTGGATGGGGGGTTTGAATATCTATTTTGAACTTTCTTGGCCGTATAAATCTCGATTCAAATCATGATTACGTGTACAATAACTCCATTAAGGGGCATGACGCAGTTTTGAGTCATCGTCTCTTATTGAAGGAGAACCAGATGCACGCATCCAACTATCAGTCAGCTCCTCTTGCTTTTTATCATCGATACCATCAATGTTTTGCGCGCTAAGCGGAAATTCAGTCCACGGATTCACGGTCGAACATGGGGGACTCAAGGCTTGAGGCCGTTGTGCTTAAGTAGGGGGAGTTGACCGTGTTCCACGGCGCTGACAAACAAGGATGGGCCGAGTTAGGTTACGAAGCGAGCCTCTCCCAAAGGGCTTAGTGCCATCTTTGCTGTAGCTGCGCTGGGCTATGCCATCATTGCGACTAACTAAATTCATAGTCCTGGTTGCGGTGTTATGTGTGCAAGATCCGAGGTGGATCTTATTTGCGTATTGACAGTACTATGTACGGCATGGTTGCAACAGACTGTCAACACAATAATTCCTCCTAATCTCACACCTCGTCGCTCCTTTCTTGAAGTATACATTCGTACTTCGGTACGACAAACCAGCTCGCTCGTGAATTCAGGGATGAATTAGAGTCTTCGAATACCAACTCGAAGTTTTGAACGATTTGAGGCACCACCTTGTTGATTTCAAGTAGGCTTATGTGGCGCCCAATGCAGGTTCGAGTTCCACCGCCGAACTATCCAAGCTTTGTCAGTATCATGACCAAAGAGCACAACGGAGGTGGCTAGAGCGGTCCAACTGACAGCGAGCAACTTATCTGCTTTCTTTGTGCTGCCCGTTCCTTCCTCTAGCCACCGTTCTGGCTGGAACACGTCTGGGTCGGGAAACAACGCTGGGTTGCGGTGCAGTGCCCAAGCATTGACGCCAACCTCAGTCTGTAAAATATTATTCGACGAGTCAAGATTTCATTAGAAGCCTGGAGAACTCACCCCTGGTGGAAAATGGTAGCCCTCCATCTCAGCACCAGTATTCGGCACACTTCTCGCTAGTATTTGACCGACAGCTGGATGCATCCTTAATGTCTCTTGTAGGAGTGCCTGCAGATACGGCAGCTTCTGAGCTTCTGCAAAAGTAATGGGATCCGAAATCAGTCCCTGGGCCTTACTCGTGTCTAATTCCTCCCTGAGCTGTTTCAAAGCGCGTGGAGTGTGATAAAGATAGAACAAGCATGCCCCCATTGTAACGGATGTCGTATCGGACCCTGCAATAATATTCATACCGCAGCTGTCGGATATGGCCTGGCGGTCAACTTGGCCGGTCTCGTGCAGAGAGAACAGCTTTGACAGGAAACTTTGGCAGCTGTTATCGCTGTGCTGTTTGAGATCAGCATACTTTGTCTTGTATATTTTGATCTGTCTGTCGACTATTTTTGTCAGAGTCGCGAATGGGTTTGGGGCACCAAAGAAGTCCCCAAGGGAGAAGAGGAAGGGATGCAGATGGCTGTAGAGTCCGATATACATAGGGTAATCGTTGGCCTGTTCGATGGTTTCAAGCAGCCCAAGCGTATCTTTCTCGGCGTCAATCATGCCAAAATTAACGTCCATCTATTGACTAAACCGTTAGCTCAGAATAGCGCTGCAATCAGGATCCAGACCAAAGACGTGCTACTTACTGTGATTTGCGCGATGACGTCGAAAGCATAGTACTGCAGCACCTTCGTCATTGTGACCCGCTGTCGGCCGTTTGCATACTCCCGGAACTTTCTTGTTAAGATCTTATTAATTCGATTGACCTGTTCCTCGTAATGCACCGCAGTCGACATCGAATAAAGACTCGCCAATAGTCGCTTGCGTGTGGTGTGGTCTTTCTCGTTTCGAACATTCAACAAATTCCTTGCGGAAGGGTGTCCAAAGGCATCATACCATTCGGACTTGGGAAAACCGTTCCTCAGTGCATAGATCGTCTTAACACTGTCAATAGTGTTAATGCTGTATCTATTCGGTGCCAGTCGGACAACCGGGCCTTGCTTTGTCAGCAGAACGTGAAGCATAGTAGACGTGGGGGAACCAACCATATTTCTTGTGCAGCTCTACGCATTTTTCATTGAAGTTGCTGCGATGTATAGTGCATAGTTCCCACAGATTTGTGAAGCGCGCAAAGAAAGGCCCTGGGACTTTTCGTAGCGGATTGAGGAAGAGGTGGTAGAATACTCGGCTGATCAGGAAGAGCAACGCCGTGAAGGCTAGAAAAGCCCACACATTCATAAAGGGACGAATCTCCATTGTGTATTATGTAGTATCATCCGAGTCGCAAGTGTGTTCTTTTCTTTTATAAGATGTGGACATTGACTGGTCGAGGTTTTGAAGGAAGCCTTACGGGTGAGGGGCCGTCTTCCGACGGGGGCTGCAAACAGCCTGGTAAATACGTGTCGATCGGTAGATGGAGACCGCTTTCCGGCGAGAATCATATGAAAACTTCGCTGAGTCAGCGGGGCAAGGCAGTTACCGTGCTAGATCGAACGGCTCCAGCACCATTCCATTCTGCTGCAATGTAACGCTATGGTAGGCTCGACAGATATAACACATGCATACGTTGAGGTGACGAAACCCGGAATGCAGGAAACTCACGGCATCTGGACCGGCATTTCTGACGCCCATGGCTCTCCTGGTCCCGTCGATGCGGCCGTGGTGACCTATAGTAAATTCCTGCCGTGGGAAATCAATCCAGGCTGATTTCCGCCACAATCCGAGATGGGACATGTATCTAGCAAAGCTAAAACCGAGTGGGGGGTTCATTGTAGCGCGGATAGCAAACCATCGCATCACCACGTTCTGCAACCGCGTGTTTTGCCAATCAGAATTGACAGTAATCTACAGAGGGAAAATTCCGTCTGATAGAACTGTAAAACGAACGAAATTCTTGCCAGAGACTATCTTAAATTGACTCAGATAAGCGTTCACGAAAACGCAGACTTCAGGAATTGGTAGAAGTTCCAAGGGTAACTCTAACTAGTGAGTCGGGTACCGTGATGCCGTAGTCGATATACGTAATCTTTCTATCAACGATCTCGCCGGGATTCATTTTCATTACCACCTGGCTCAATGCGACCTGCATCTCAATAATCGCAAGGCTAATTTTGAAGAATAAGAATGAGAAAGCTTTTGCCTCGGTGAAGTTTGACCACTTACTTCTGGCCAATACAGCTTCGAGATCCGTGAGAAAAAGGTACGAAATTATGTCGCATTTGCTTGGATTCTCCAGAAATCCAGCGCTGAGGATTGAATTCCTCTGGATTGGGAAACACCGCTGCGTCATGGCAATGGAACAGCGGCGATGCGCTGATTATAACCTGGCTCCTGTCAGAATTGTTGTCGGACAAAGTTTAGAAACCATGCGGCAGTCTTACACCTTCTGGAATCGTCAAGCCGCCTACGGATAGTCCTCCTTTTGGTACAACTCGTGGATGTCGCCCACGGATTGGAACGCTAACGCGAATTGCTTCTTTGATACAGGCATTGAGTAAAGGAACGTTGTCCAAGTCATACACGCTCGGTATTGCAGACGGGTTCGGGAACGCTCCGAGAAGCTCTCTTTGCAGTTCATACCAGAGCTGTGGCTGGGAGACGAGGTGATGGATTGCAGCCGTTAGACTGATAGCAGTCGTTCCAGTACCTTCCAAAGATATCACTGTAAGCAATGGCCTTCTCTGAGTCTGCTACGTGTTGGTCTTACCCGCAGTCAACATTAGAGACCCGTTTTGAACAAGTCTGGCCGGATCCACAGGTACGCCGGCTTTTTGAGCCCGAGCCATCATGCTATCAAACATGACCATGCCGTCGAGTTGCCCAATGGATTTGGAGTATTTCAATCGTTCAAGTCCTTCTTTAGCACCCTGAAGCAAACCGACCTGATTAAGATGATGGACTCACCAGATCTTGTCAGTTCTCTTGGAAACTTACCTGGTTGAGCGCCGTAAACCCGAAAGGGAACACCCTAGTCAGAAAACCTACAATGCTTGCCATGATAGGAAAATGCTGGAAAATGATGGCCAGGGGAGCAAAGGTTTCAAATCCGGCGAACAGAGGGTGATAGAAATCCTTACTTGATGTCCCGTCGGATGAACCATAACTGAAATAACTAGCGTTTTCAAGTGTGAGGCACTGTGTCGCATGCCACAGCGGGATCATATCCTTTCTGGCGACGGATTCGAGGAGCCTCCAGATCCAGCGATTCGTATTTCCGTAAATAGCATTATGCAAACCGATGATATTTGCACGCGAGAACGCATGGGACATTAGCCGTTTCTCCGATGCATGCACGTCTTTGCGTCTTTCTGTGAGGAGAGTGGTGCTAGGGTTATCTAAGGCCTTGTAGAATCGCTCATCCTTCAGATAGTTCGTGTTTTGGGCGTAGATTGCGTTTGTGTAAACGTCGATATCTGCCACAGATACCTCGTTGGGGCCTATTCGAACTAGTGGACCTTTCTGATTCAGCTCTTGACCTTGAACACCAACTTTTAAGACTTAGTACCGTGCTCTTCGTGCAGTTTCATGATGTCTTCGTGGCCATGGCCACAAATCTCGTGCCAAAAAAGCCAAAGGCGAGATACCGCTGCTGGCCATGGGCCGGGGACACGTGCAAGCGGGTGCAGAAAAAAATAATATACGAGGTACACGGCTAGGTACGCCAATGCGAAATATAGTGCGATGACAATCATTGAGCTCCAATTGCTGCCTTCCATGGTTGTGATGAAGCGCTGAACACGTATTTAGGCAAGCTGGATGTGAGCTTTGCTAAAGTGTTCAAAGACCCGTTGCTAAGAACGAAATACGAACGAAAAAAAAGTGCGCAGTTGAATTGTGTACCGAAGGCCTTGACCGGGTGATTGTTGAGGTTTTGGTGTAGAATGTGGCAATGGTGATGAAAATCCGAGACGTCAGGCAAGTGGGGCCGTCGCCGTGGCACCGCACCCTGCATACTTTTCACCCTGATACGCCAATACACTAATGATCGACGCATTACTACGGACTCGGGGGCTATCAACTTTCCGACAATTTCTGGGCGCCCCGAGACCCGACAAGTTGGCCAAGTCTTGGGAGCTGGGTTCGAGTACTCCTAACGCTACTACGCCGGCGTTGTAGATCTCTGGCGTTGCCAGCAATTTCCTCCACTTTCCGTCCGATTTGCGAGGGAAAAGTCCCCATTAAAGTCGGTCCGGAGGACTTACCAGCGAATGCACATCCACAACGAAGACGACTAACATGTATTAAAGCTCTGTCACGAACTTACTATATGTTCTTCTAATTTGGGTTGTCCATTATACCGATCCATCCACCATGCAGATTTACGAAGAGCCTGAACTCCAAAATCTGCACAAGGCCACTTTTGTGCAAGGACGTCCCAGTCTAGAGCAAGTATTACCCCATGGAATCTCAAGGGAAGTCTTCGAAGTAGTTGTAGAGGCATTCGCTTCCATCGTCGGCCGCGCCAATGTCGCCACTGGAGAGGACCTGCTTAACTTCACGGACCCATTTACGCCGAACAACAAATTCACCCCTTCTGCTGCTGTGTGGTGAGTTGGGAATCCTCCTAACACGGCATCCAATCAACCCACCACGCCGAGGCTGATATGACTATAGTCCCAAGAACATCGTGGAGATTCAGGCAGTTCTCGAAATCGCCAGCAAGCACAGTATCCCACTTTGGACATGCTCACGGGGGAAGAACTTGGGCTATGGCGGTGCGGCTCCCCGTTTAAAGGGCTCCGTTGTCCTTTCACTATACAGAATGTCCCGAATATTGGAGGTCAATGAAAAGCAGGCATACGCGGTGGTCGAGCCGGGCGTTACTTTCTGGGATCTCTCGCACTACTGCCTCGAGAAAGCGCCGTCTCTGTGGGCTAGTGTGCCCTTTATCTCCTGGGGAAGTGTTCTCGGAAATGTAAGTTTGTCCGTCTATTAGTACCGAGTTTGTGATGCTAATAAGCAGACTCTCGACCGTGGATTTGGCTACAATGCGCTGGGTTGTCATCACGAGAATATCTGCGGCCTGGAGGCAGTGCTCGCCAATGGTGACGTGGTCCGTACCGGCCAATGGGCAGCTGAAGGGGCACCGACAGGTCCAGTCAGTCGACAAAGTTTCGGTCCGTCTGTCGAAGGCCTGTTCCTACAAAGCAACCTTGGAATTGTCACTAAATTAGCCATCTGGTTGCAGCCACGCCCAGAGACATACATGAATGTCGTGGTCCATGCCAAGGACTTTGACGACATTGACGGGCTCCTGGAGGCCATCGCACAGCTTCGAAGAGATGACATCATCCAGAATGATCCTCTTCTATCCAATATCATCTTAAACGCGTTGAATCTAGGTATGAAACGGAACGAGTTTCAAAACAGCAATGGTACTTTGGGAGAGGAAGCTATTGAAAAAATTAAAGAGAAGTATGGGTTGGCCTACTGGGCTTGCAATTTTGATTTCTATGGGACAAAAGAGATGATCATGGCCAGACTCAGAAGGTCACGGGAAGTGATTCTCAAATTATGCCCGACAGCAAGACTGGAACATGAGCTGTTCGAGGGCGAGGTTGGAAAGCCGTTGGACCCAAAAGCGATCGAGTCAGTTACTGTGAAAGGGGAGGCAGTAGGTGTTGCAACGGTCTGGAAGGCTGGCATGATCAACTTTGCCCTTCCAAATGATGGTTCTGGACACGGCGCCCACTGCGACTTTGCTCCTCTACTGCCGCACGATGGCAAGTTTGTCAAGGAATGGCTCACAACAGCGATGTCACTTTTCACAGAGCATGGCTTCGACTTTCTGCTAGGAGGTCATGTCTTTCGTAGACACTTCACCGCAATCCATCAATCGATGTACAACAGCGATGACGAAGAGCAAGTACGACGGGTCGACCTATTAATGGATGCTCTGGACGAGAAGTCAAGAGAGTACCGGCTCACGAATTATCGAGCACACCTGAGACAAATGGGTAACCAGCTGGTCCTAGAAAATCTCGATTTGTTCCCAATGACGCTAACACATCTCTAATCTACAGATGCCTTTCAAGACCATTACAATTTCAACAGTCATGCGTACAAAAGACTGATCCAGACTATTAAGGTATGGCCTTTAATCCCCAAGTTAATTGGCGCTAAATGTTGCGATAGGCAGCACTTGATCCCCAGGGAATTTTGTCTCCCGGCAAGCAAGGAATTTGGCCCCAAGGAAAAGACTGGCTTCAACACTTCGAGCAAAATGGGTAGCGAAAGACCAGTGATTGGCACGCTCTCCGGTATAGTGGTCAGGAGCTAGATTTATATAATTTTCAATTTTGAACCAATTTTGACCGAGTGACAGTGCAGAAGAGAAAACCAAGAAGCACTGAAACAGCCGGTGGTCTGGTGGTTTCAGAGTATGTGGAGGCATTGTCTTGAATGTCGAAGAATACATGACAGGTGAAATCAGCTGAGAGGATGGCGACATAGGGGTTCAAGCAACATCCAGGGAATGGATGATAATGGATGCGGCGATGTAGCGCTTCCTGTGAGCCGGTGGGGGCATGATATCAATTGCGAAAGTTGTTGGAACCGCGGCGAGAAGCATCCGCGTCAAAATGAAGGCAGACTAAAGACAGAATAGGTATAGAGATTGAAGACAAGGCGACGCTGCATTCATCTGCTGATGTTTACACAGCACCATATGTTGTCGAGCGTTTCTGGCAGCAGAGCAGCAGACGGGAGCAACATCGATGTCAGCATCACGAACGGCACCAGGTATCTTATAGGACAGCATCCAAGAGACCAGGTAACGGCAATATATCGAGCTGCATCTCGAACAGCATCTGTTCATGATGAAGGACAGCATCGGGCCAGCATTGTGGAGGAAATTGGGGAGATCATCAGGTGATATCGTGTAGAGCGGAGGAGGAAGCATCAGGAACAGTACCATGCAGCATCAAGCAGCATCTCAGTAGCATACTAGACAACATCTAGGGCATCATTGGGGAAGACGGGATAAATGGCAGCATCGGTTAGCATCTGCACCGGCATCTGAGACAGCGTCTCCGGGGGTGGTCTTGGAAATAAGAGCATTGATAGCATCGGGAGGAGCATCGGGGATACTGTCGGAGACTACATATAGGACAGAATAAGGAGGACAAGAGTGGTAGCAGAACCGGGAGGAAGATCGGGCAACCATTTGGGGCAGCATTGGCTAGTAGAGGCGGTGGCATTGAACAGACTGGACCAAAAGTTGGATTGCAAAGCCTGCAGTCAGTATTATTCGAAGATTGATAAATATAATTAGTAGAGGAGTAGAAGTATCTATTGAGGAATTTAAGATCTACAAGCGGATGAATGTGGAGCTGGCTACGGAGACATACTGCGATGCTCAGGACTAGATTTGGTTGGCTGGTTATAGTATCTTACTCTAATGCTAACCCCTGTTGGACTCGAATATCGGGCGCTGGTAGTTGATAACACTTTTGAAGGGCAAAAATGGCGTCTGCCAGACGGAATGATGGCAAGTCATCGCCGATGGCAGTCATTGACAAAATTATGGCGTATGCGGATCTTGATAACATCCCATAGTGCCCTATACCAGATGAGCACGACCCGACGCAAAAAGATAGACGGATCGCGGCCTGCTACCAAGAAGGTATCGTATCTGCGTGGTGTTTGGGCAGTTTTGAACAGCTGTAGGAGGTTAAAGAGTGGATTTAGATATATGCTGATCGCGTCGGGCTACTTCTCCAGATTTTTAAGGCACTCCCAACTCACACGTCTCATGGTTCTACATTTCCAACTATTGGAGAACTATCTGCTCCAATTTGCTGGGCGTACAAAGACAATGATTTCCACATTATATCTCTCGGACCGACCTTGAGCATCTCCATTCAATGTTCGATGGCGACAAGTAGTCAAGAGAGGTTGGGTGCATATTCCAGGATCTCGATACCAGTACTGGAAGTGAGAATTCGCTGGCTGTTTTGATATTTTTTTTTTTCGAGCGAAGGCGAAGATCAGTACGAATAGTTGGACATGCCCCAACTAGGAAACCCGACCCGTGCTCTTCAGCTTTATTGGACGAGGAGCCTTGAGTCTATTTACTGGTATAGTTTACACAACAAATGCCAACAATGCATTGTGTGCAGCTAGGATCCACCCTAGAAGAGTTTGAAAGATAGATCGCTATTTCAATAAACATATCAGTGGAGCTAGCCAGAGCAAAGTTCTTAGTTGGTTATACAGTAAGCGATGGTCAATATCGTTCGGTATGTGCCTATTTGTATCTGTCAAGTTGGTTCCAGGTTGGCGAGAGGATGACTTGACCTATCCGCGTGTTCAAGTAAGGATGCGAGGTCAGTGGCCATGTTGTAGCACCATTTGAACCTCAAAATGCCCCATTCGATAGGAGATGCAGTCTAGATCACTTTGCGGACTATCCTTGGACTTCATATTTCTCGGACCGTAAGCGCCCGCTTCATGAGGGCTTGCATGGCATCCGTTAGGGAAGATGCGCTTGCTTAAAGAGGATTTATGGTTGTTATGTCTGTGGCTTGGGCTCTGATGCCTTGCATGGAGCGCTGAGATAATGAGCTTTGTATCAGGTTGTCCGCTGTTACCGTTCAGTGAATTCCTGGTAGACAATGACATGAAAATGTTGGTATCTACCTTCGGAGCAATAAGCCGATATAAACCGGACCATGGGCTCTCAATACCACTCTACACAGTATATAACCAACCCCTCATCTTACTCCACAGAACTACAAAGATGTCCCATGCATTCAAAGACAATCGCTATCTCTGCATGTGTGTCTACACTGTAGCTTCCGCTCAGTCTCCTCGGTTATCTACTTAGCAACTACCAGCCCATCCTGTAGCAATGGCATGCAGCTGATTGAATGAATCAAGTCGGAATTCCGTCAAGTCGGAACTCCGTCACGAACTTGCCCTGAACGGTCGAAAGGCTGCCTGCTGTGCCTCGAGAGGCCAAGGAGCCAAGATCCGTGATCTCGCTGTGCTCGGTACGTGATACGCCTCGTAATTGTGATCCTTGTTGGAATACTAGACTTTGCGGTCTCGTACGAGAGTCTAGATAGTAGGGACCTATTACTAGCCACACCCGACGAGGCTAAGATGTGGCTATACGGTGGTGATCTGAGACATCACTACGTGTTCAGCCATTTATCTACGATCGTGCGAGAGGGGTAGTTACTGTTCTCCTCTCGTGCGGTGCACCAAATAGAAGATATATCTTTGTCGTCACCCGAGATTCGCATGAATGTGCAAAAGGCCATTCAACACTGATCAGTGCTTGCTGGCTTAGTAGGCACAGATTGGCAAGAGTGAAGAGACGACGTTTCTGCCAATGCGCGTACGGTAGTACGTAGTAGTAGGCGTCGTGCTTGATCCTACTCTCGAATAGAGTAGAGGACGTATACGGATTCTTCTTCGTACGAAGGTGCACAAGTCTGGAAGAGGTCCTTTCCCTATCGTGCGAACCAAGAATTATACGTGTGATAGATTCACATCGAAGATGAGTTCATCAACTCCTCCCGACGGCGCAGCTACCGGTGCGCACGAAGCAGGCGGCGACCTACAACTCGAACAACAGCAACAAGGCGTTCTGTTCACGTACGAGCAGATGGCAGAAGACAGCATCATTCCAATCAGCACGTGGCGAAATGGAACAAAACCAGAATTCTGGGATTGTACGGTTGATCTCACGCAACCTCCAGAACAGAAACAGATCAACACGTACGTAGGTCAACTCGTGGATGAGTACCAACACCTATCAACCCTTCGCGTCCTCGTACAGTCATTCCAACAATCCTGCTATTATCTTTCTGACAAGCAGAAGTTTCCAAAAGAGGTGTGGTTTTCTTTCGAAATTTCTTTCGGACTGTCCGCTCCGTCGATGAGAGCTTGCCAATATTCCCTCTTCGCCTGACGGACCACTCGTCGGAACTCCCTCCTCGCCGCCACCTTCTCTTCTTGACATATCATGCCTTTGGCCGCCTTTCTGTACTCCTCAACGGCCGTCCTGCATTCATCGTTCCACCATGCCGTCGGCCTAAACCGACCCGTTTTCTTGCCTTTTATCTTGACACTACTCTGGATAATATCGCATAGGACTCGCGCGTAGCCGTCGAGTTGCAATCCCGTGTGGCCGAGTTCGGGCAATTCATGAAGTCTGCTTTCGACCATCGCCACGAGGTCAGGCAGATCTTCGTCTCGCACCACCCACCTATCTGGTCTCGACAGCTTCTCCAGCTCCTTGAAGACCGGCACAACAATTCTCAGCGTCTCATGATCCGAGGTGGAGTGAGGGGTGTCGGCGACTGCTGCTTCCGCCATGGCGACGTCGGAGAAAGCCAGGTCTAGGACGTTGCCGCCGTCGTGCGTGGGCACGTCCGGTTCCGAGATGAGGTCGAGGCCATGCTCGGCCATGGTGTTCGCGAGTGCCGCCCCACAGTGATAGTCCGGGTTGCTTGCATCCCACGAGTTATCACCCGCGTTGAAGTCCCCAGCAACCACGCAGGTCAACGGCGGTGTCCATGCCTCCAGAATATTGTCCACTCCTACTGGCTCACTCCCTGATCTATACACACTGACAAAAGTAATGTCTCTCACCTTGACCCACGTCACGTCTCTCGTTTTGTATGGTCGTAACTGCTGTGCGTGCAGGTGCTTTCTCACGTAGATCAAAGACCTGGGCCTCGTCACGTCGCTGTCCCAGCTGTCCACTGGGGAGAAGACATTGTAGTTGGGATGCGTCTTGATCATCATCCTCCTCTTCGGCGGCGTGCCCACCCACGGCTCTTGCATTAAAATAACATCCGCTCTCTCGTCTTCCCCATCGGCCAGATTCAGGGCGATTTCAGTCGGTTCTGCACACTTGTGTCCCCCACCTGCGTTTACGCAATGCACGACCAGGTGTGCTCGTCGCCTCCGTGTGTTGCTCGTGTTTACTGGCATACCACGATCGTATCGACTTCTTTCCTGCATGTATTACCACAGGCTTGCGGTACAGCTACGCTTTGTTCCTCGCCGCTGTCGCTACCTCCGGGGCTGCTACCAGTAGCCTCTGATTCGTCAGACGTTCCGGTCGCGCTGTTCGATGTATCACTGAAAGTATCACCACTTGACTCGTCCCTGTTCACCAGACTCCGCTTTGCCTCGTTGACGGCCTTGGATCTTGCCCTATTCCCCACGCGCTTTACCTCTCGGAGTTGCTCCGAGGTCAGTTTTTGGATCGCCCCCTTCACCACTTGCGGCCGGGCTGAACATTTCTCGAAGGTGGCGGCGTGTGGGCTATTGCAGTTGGCGCACCTAGGGATAGGTCTTGCGCAAGCGCCTTCGTGCTTTGGCTCTGCACAGTGCTCGCAGATTTTCCTGTCGCATCGGGTGTTTCGGCCGTGAAAACGGAAACAGTCACCGCATTGCACAATCTTGGGACTGCTATAAAGGCGGTACGCATTCATCGAGTGCGCGAACAGCCTAAACTGTCGTTTGATCTCCTTCGTGAATGACACGAGCCAGGTAGTCTCGGCGTCGGCCTCGGATGTGCTACGTGAGAGAGTGCAGCGGACCGGCCGGATTCCAGTCTGTGACTCAACTTCATCGCTTACTATCGTCTCATCAACCTCGATGGGGAGGCCGTCCGCACTCATCAGTCTTCGTGGACAGCCTTGGATCTTGTAGTGGTACCAGACAACATGTCCTTCCACTTTCTTGGCGTTGAGCAGCGCAGTGATCTCCAAGTGCGATGTCAAGATTCTCGTCTGAATGGTCTTGTCCTTGGGGTGGATGGCAAAGCCCGTTGCACATCGGGTCACATCCCGGATGTCTTGGGTGCCGAGTCCTAGACGTCGTACGAGAGTGGATTTGATTCCGAATGGCTCGAGTTGTTGATGTTCCATGCGAATGAATATGCGATTATCTTGCGTGGTCTTTCTAGTAGATGAAGCTTTGTCCCCATTGGTCTCCCGTCGACTAATTGCGCCTTGTTTATTCCGTGTGGTTGATTCATGGTCCATGTTGGATGCGGCAGCTTGTGCGTACGTCCGGCGGCTGCTCGTCGTATTCTTAATTTCCTTATGCTTCGGTGCGGGAGGCTGAAGCTCTCCCAGAATTTCCTTGATGGCTTTTGTGACAGCTGCAGTTATATCGCTAAGAATGTCGTCTACGGCGACTTCTTCCTTGTTGATGAAGTTATCAAATAGCCTTGCAAATTCCTCGATTTTCTTGACCCTCTCTTCGTAGAGATGCCTGTGTCCGTCGAGGAGGGCTGCAACATGGTCTTGGCAGTGACTATGGGCAGGTGCGGCTTCCGTTTCCTGGGCGGCCTCACCTGTGACGTTCTGGTCCTGATCGGCTTGTGGTATTGGAACCCCTGCAGTGTCTTCATCGAGATTGTCTAGCTCTTCACCAGCGGCTGTGTGGGCCGTTGACTGGAACTCGACTTCGATGACCCGCGACGCGGCGTTGGTCTGGTCTTCGGGCAGTGCAAAGCGGTTCCGGGCACGGGTAGCGGGGCCAGGGCCGGTGGCCCTCCTGGGGGCGCCGCCGGCCGCAGTCCCCGAGACGGTCGCCGTCTTGCCGGACGGCTTCGCTTTCATGTGGCCAGAGTTTTCTGTGCCAAGAACTCTTAGTGAGATACCTAAAGGGTTAGTGAATACGGGTGTAAGACGCTAGTCGCGTCCTAACAGAGGGGCGCCAAGAAAAATAGTTGGAGAAGGTGCCGTGCCATTCATATGAGTGAAGGCTATAGAGCAAGCGAGCGATACACTGGAAGTCGCAGTGTGCCGGAAATGGTGGATAGGAGGCTCACTAGGATCTAAGAATAGTCGCCAACACCAGAAAGGCTTTTGCTAACCGTGCCACCAGGTGAGGCGGCAACAATATAACGTGCAGCTAGCATTGCAGAGTGACAAAGACTCTTAGCAAGCAGGCCTTAATCCAATATTTCCCGACGCGATGTAACCGCCTGGCTCCGCGCTGCGGGATTGTTAGCAATGCAAGCGTCGTCAGCGCCAAGTGGGTCAGCGCGGAATCCACACGGATTAGGCCCGGCAACCGTACACGAGACTGTGTACTGGCTTGACCAGTAGAGCTTCCCCAAAACCAAAAGTCTAAAGATCTAAATACATGACTTCGGAATTTACAATTCAAAGTCCCGTCCCAGAGCTCATGGCAGCCCGTGCCGGTAGAATACATTCACCTTCATTCCATAATATCATCAGGTAGAGTACTAGATCCTGAAGAAAAAGACTGATTCTGTTGGGACACTTTTGCCTGTGGTAACAATTATACATATATTAGCGAAAGTTCCAACCTTAACCTCTGCATTCAGTGTAATTTTGCCAATGCTGCGTTTCAAAGTACCTCATTTTGCCAGTGCTCGGATTGATAACATTCTGACTCAGCTTGGACCTGCCAAGGTTCTCCACTCGACAAGGGTCAACATTGCTTTGAGTACGTAAGTTGCGACGAATGCACTGGGGCATTATATGCAGGGCTTCCCGACTTTACTGTGAAATATTACTAGTTCCCCCTGCATGGAAACGTTGCTGTGGATAGTTTAAGGGGCAACACTAGGCCAGCATCCTACTTAGCATGCATACCAGGATACTCGCAGCCAAAGTCACGGGCGAGTTTGGCGTCCAACCATCAATTACACAGTCACCAGTATTGTGTATTTAAAGACCAGAGCCGTACTAGAAATTTGCCTCGTTCATCGTGGATCGATCCTTCTTCAAACGTTTACTTTCTCCTCCGAAATATCTTTCTTATATTAGTCCGCAATTATGGGTCTCCTCTCATACACTGTCAAGCTCGCAATCGCAGTCTTGCCTGTGGTTGATGCTCTTGGTAGTTGCACTTCAAACCAGCGAAAATCATGGTTGGTGCATATACACGCAGTCTACAGCTGAGCTAATGTAGTAAAGGTCATCTCTCACGGACGACGAGAAATCTGAGTTCATACAGGCGGAACTCTGTCTCATGAGCGCGGTGCCGCAATTATTCACCGACTGGGCTGAGAACCGGTATGATGAGATCATCTATACCCACGTTATCCAAGCTTCTGTTATCCACAATGTCGTAAGTTCAGTGTATTAACGACATGGCGTTGATGGTTAATAACACAGACGACCTATTTTTTCAGGGCGCGTTCCTTCCCTGGCATCGATTATATGTCCGTGCACATGAGATACTGCTGCAGAATGAGTGTGGCTACTCTGGCGCTCAACCGTGAGGACCCAACCCAATGTGGCAACATCTACATAGACTCGTCCTGACTGTCGATACTAGGTACTGGGATGAACTCGCCGATGTGGATAACATGACAACCTCGGTTATATTTGATAATGAGCTTGGATTCGGTGGGGATAGCGACGGAGCGTGTATTTCGACAGGTCCATTCGCGAACTATACCTCTCATGTCAACGCCGACGGTGTGGGAATGTCTGATTGTATAACGCGCAATTTCCGTGCCGAAACATTTGAGGATGGTGCATCGCAGGACCAAATTGACACCTGCCTCGCCACTGATAACTATGAGGATGCAAACGACTGCTATTCTGGTTCTCTCCATAACGCTGGACATGGCGGTATTGGCGGAAAAATGGGAAATGTAGTGGCAAGCCCGACAGACCCGATTTTCTTCCTTCATCACGCCAATCTCGACCGCTTGTGGTGGAACTGGCAATCGGAAGACCTTGATACTCGTTTGACCGGTACGTGGCATTCCTTTCTTTTGCCTTATATCAAAGGTTCAAATGTCTTAACTTACTTTGGGCTCAGAAATCGGTGGCGACAATTACCCAAACGCAGAACTGCTCCAGATCGAGGGCATCGAGTATCCAGGCACAGATATCACAGACTATTTTGGAGATGGTGGAAACGTCACCACTCTGAATCACAATCTCTGGATGGTTGGCCTTATTTCCAACTATACCATTGGCGACGTCATGGATTTGCAGGGTAACATAAGCTGTGCCACCTACATACAGTGATAACACCACATTGAGCTGTCGGTAAAGAGGTGGATTATGAAGACTGGGAAGATGTTGTAGGCTAGACAACAGCTTCTCCTCTAGCTATTTTGAAGTACATTCCCTGTCTTTGTCTATTTTTACTGATAGATTGCATCTGACGGATAGCATTGCCACTGGTACCATGAATGCAGAAGCACATGATGAGGTTGTTGAAATGTTAGTCAATTGCAAGGGTTCTGCCGTGTGATAATAAGTAATTAGACGTGGATCTCGATTGATGAAGTTGAATTGATAGTGTCACGTGTTCTGTGAGGGGTGTGCCGTAAAGGAAGTCTACAATAAACCTCTCATATCAGCAGAAGGCGAACCAGACATATTAGCTTGAACATGATCTGGTGCCTTTCAATAGTAATGAAGCCAGTAACTGGCAGTCTCGGACCGGTGGCTTGAAAGGTTTTTCGGTCATGAAGTACTGTATCATGATTCATGTTCCCCACATGCCTATACATCATGTAGCAAGCATAGAAACAACATCTTTTCATACGAGGGACTCAGCTTATGAAAAGACCTAATCAGCAGGTCAGAGCTCTCGAGACCTTCACAGCCGCGTGGTGTGTTACCTTAGAGATAATCTAATGCCTGGCCTATGCCTCTACTGGATACTGCTAATTACCTCGACAATGAAGCGAAACGCCGTCTCGTAAGCCTCGTCGGCGCCCTTGGCCATCTTCGGCGGGAAGCCGGATGTGGGATTAATAAGGCTATGACCTGCACCCTCCACAAGCAGGAATTTCGACTTGACACCCAGATCTTCAAGCTGCTTGTGTTGGTTGATGCTTTCTTCCTTGGGCACAACCTCATCTAGTGTGCCATGAACGAAGACTGACGGGGGATAATCCCTCGACACGAAAAGTTGTGGGAAGGCCGGCTTCAATTTCGAGGGGATGACATCTCCTCTCTGCTCTTTTTCCACGGCCAATAGCTCTTTGCCAAGCCCAGGTTGGCCAAAGATGTTGTCCAGCATGGTGCCGTCCAATTCCCAACTGCGAAGAAAATCAGCCCTTGAATCACAAATCCAACCGTTGAAGCCCACAGCTACATGCGTCTCCACAAGGGCATTTGAATACAGTCAAGGCCAAGAATCGTGAAAGTCGCAAGAGGTCACAAGAGAAGGATGGAAGGACGTACCGAGTAGTAAGCGCGAAACGACTCTTTTTGAAGTCGAACTGCTGATCATCGCTGACCATAGTCTTGTGTGCGAGGAATTCAGGCACTTTATCTAAACTCACAAGCTGGCCAAGAGAAGTAGCTGGTCTTGGAGTCAACCAGTGGTCGAGCAGCAAGTCACCAGCCAGGCCGAAGGCTGTCATCAGTACCGCTGGCTTCGGCTCGGCTTATAAGCAGGCTATACGCGCCGAATATGCACCAGCCGAGGATCCTGTGACCGCTATACGATTCGTCGACAGGGAAATACCGTCGGGCAACTCGTTTCCAAACCGTCCGCCCAGATATTGAAAAAGGGCCTTTGCATCATCGATCTGATCCAATGCTGTACATGGGTGACACAGCCGGTAATCAGCGGATATGAACATGTAGCCATTCTCCTGACAGGCACGAGTTTAATATCAGCCTATCAACCCAGTGACTGAGGCATAGAGCAGAGCCCTTACTGTGCATTCCATGGGGAAAGTCAAAGGACCGACGCGAGCCCGCCGTCATTCCACCACCGTGATAGTAAATCACCGCTGGCAACGCTCCATTGGCGTTACGGGGCAGCCAATAATCCAGTTTGATCTCGTGGCCATCGACCTCGGAGTAGACAAGAGTCTGATGGTGGGCCGGGATCTGAAAACCGTGCATAGTGATTCCAACTGTAAATAGTAGTACATTGTGTCGCTGCTGTTCTTGACCCTTCTTGACCCGGACGTCGTGCCACGAGCGCGCAGCACGGCTGAGCCGATTTAAGGTTCGAGGCAAGTTTAGCGGAGGTATCTCCACCCCGTGACACCTTCACTTCACGATGTGACTAGCTCGGCAAATGCGCAACTCATTCGGCAGATCAGGACGGCTCCAGACTTTGGGGTATATGGTGCTTTACTTGCAGGCCCATATATAGAAACATGGCATGATGACTATGCCTATCTATATCTAGTATGCAGGGAATTGCTCTTTCAGAGTCTTGATAATCGACAAATAGGCAAACTCCCTCTGTTTCCATTCCAGAGTTCCCTCTTTGCATCCTTTGTCGAAAGCATGGGGCATTCCAGGCAATGTGTGATGAATGACCTGTCGCTTCCCGCCTTGGAGCCCGTCGGCCAAGGCATTGGCTTCTGGGGATAAAGTGTCGCCCTGGCAAGTGAAAATAGCCACCAAGTCCGGGAACAATGACGGCTCGGCCAGCGAGGGTGAGACTCGCGGGTCCTTGCGAGTAGCCGGGTCCGGAGTGTAAGAATCATCCAGTAGGGCTGCAATGCCGCCTGTGATGGGCTTCACCGGGTCAGGGACCGTCTTTGCACGTGCATGGATGGAAACGTCGGTAGGGGGGTAGACGGCAATGACTGCAGATATGTCAATCCCAGTCTGAGAAAGGTTGTGTTGAAGCGAAGAAGAAGCCACGAGCGCCAGATTGCCCTCGGCACTGAATCTAGAAACAGCAACGCGCTTTGGATCAAACTCCTCAGGGCGGCTGAGTATCCACCTTAACGCGTCCTCGACATCCTCTACAGCAGCAGGAAATGGGCACTCCGGAGCCTTCCGGTAGTCCGTGTCCATGACTATGATGCCGGTGTCCCGCGCAACCCGAGCACAGAAAGCACGATCTGATCCGAGACCGGGAACCATGAAACCGCTGCCGTGCCAGTTGACGAGCACCGGCCTCTTCACAGAGTCCGGCCCGCTGCTCTCGGTTGAGGGAGGGCAATAGAGGTCCGTGTTGATGAAATGCCCTTTCTCGCGGGACTCAATCCGAATGCGCTGAGGCTGGATGCTGCCGGGCAATTGACGGTCCCGCTGGGCTAGAGCAATTCGGGCTATGAATCTGATGAGGACGGCCACGAGCTTGAGCCGCAAATATGTGAAAAAGCCATCAGAGGCCATTGTGATGTGCTTCCTACCAGCGAGAGAGAGCGGCGCAATATCTTCGCTCATTGAATGAGTGAATGAAGAAAATGCGCCGTAAATTTGCCCATGGGTAGATCCATGCAGATATTCAAACCGGCAAGACAGCTAGGGACTCGGAACCACGGGCGTGCAGGACCTAGATCACGAAAAGCCGGAGCGGCGGAGTACGGGGCCAAACAAACGAACAGCATCCGAGTTGAGAAGGAAGCCTCGGACAACAAACCCGGATGGAGCCGGGCTGCGAACGCGGCCCGGCGGGGACGAAAGCGTGGCGTTTATCTACGACTACAAGGCCGCTCACAAAATTGCGGCCAAGCATGTGAAACTGGCCATTGTGAAGGAAAGCTTGTTTATAGATGTCGTCGAACAAGTGAACAGGACTACATCGAGGACGGATGCCGAGCAAGAGCAACTCGGAGCCGAAGCGCGGCTGGCCATGGCGCCCACCCAAGTCTTTGACTACATGGTCACCTACGGGGTTGGGTATGGCTACGTGGCGGCAGGCGAGTCGCTGCTGCTACTCCACGTCGACCAGGCCAACCCGCAAACGCTGTTCTGTTACCCGTTTGTGCCCAGTGAAGATGTGAGCGACGCGTCGTGCGAAGACTGGGCCGAAAAACGGACGTACACGGCTGTGGCCCAGCTCAGCAGCTTTTGTATGTTGAGTCTCCAATCGGATGCGCTTCAGGGGGCTGTCCTCGACGCAGCTCTGGGGAGTGCTAAGGCGGTCCTGAAAACATGGCCAGAGCCGTACGAAGGTGCCGCACAGTTCTCCTTGGCCGAGGAGACGGGGTCATCGCAGCCGGCGTCATCGTCGCCTCTGGAACGAGCGGATCCCGATTTTATATCCCACGAAAGCCCCATTGGCCGGAAAGTGGCCTTGCGGTCGAGGACAACCTGTAGAGCACCGGCGTCGCCTCGTCAGGATGACAAGAGCGAGAATGAGGACGAGCCGGGAGATGGCTTGCCGCCGCCGAGGACAAGGCCGGTGGAGAAGCGGAAGGGCGGCCCAGCGCATAGCAGCTCCGATAGCAGCTCTGGGGAAGAGGAGACGCGCCAGTCGGCGCTTAGCCGGCAATATTGCTCGCAGGCGTGCCTGCTCGGCCTCAAGAGGGGCTGGGCCCTCGACGACGACTGCCCGAATGTACTGGCGCATCGTGTCGCGGCCGGAGGCAGTCCACGTCACCCTATCACGGCCGACGAGGTCACACGCCTGGTTAGTACGCAGCTGCACGACAATTCCTACCGGGGCTGCTTAGAGCTGGGTGGGTGGGGGAAGAGGGGAGCGATAAGCGTGCTGTTCAAAGTGGAAATCGCAGCATATGGCTACACCCTCGTCGGCAAAGGGACACTAGCGGGTGGTCTCGAGCGACTGCAGCACGAGTGCCAGGTCTACGCGCGGCTGGCGACGCTCGAGGGCTGGGTGGTGCCTGTGCACCTGGATTGGGGCTATGTGCTACCGGGGGCGAGGAGGGTGGTGCATATGATGCTCATGTCGTGGGGTGGCGAGAGAGCGGCAGAGGCGGGCATGGAGGCGGCGGAACTGGAGGTGCAGGGGCGTCGCTCGTCGGAGGTGGTGTGGGCGGCGGGGGTGAACCACGGGGACCTGTGCGACGCCAACCTGCTGTGGAACGTGGAGCGCGGGCGGGTCATGGTGATTGACTTTGACCAAGCGGTCCTCCGGCCGGCGCCCAAACACCAGCAGGTATGTGCGGTGCGGAGGAAGAGGAAACATGGTTTGGATGGCCCTGAGGGTTTTACATTCACAGGCATGAGTTCTCCGTTCGGGCGAATCTTAATTCTGTATGACCGTACAACCACGACAACGCCACCGAGGAGAGCTAAGAGTACCTTTTCATTGAAGCAGACTCAAGCTTGGTAGCGTTTCTTCCATCAACTGCGTTCCTTCGATCTCGCATGGAGCTGCTTTGTCACTGTTCTTGCCATTTTAATCGCAGAGTCCTGCTACCTTCCTCGATAGCACCCGTCTGCCTCTCCTCAAGTACCTACTTCCGCCTAGCCCTTTCCTCGCGTAGCCTAGCAAGGTATCGATGCTATAGGCAACATTTCACAAAATCTTTCACAGCGGCCTGAGGATTCAGTAGTGCACACAGGGCCGCTCCTATCAGCCTTTATGCGTGGTTCCAAGCAACGCGACTGGGAAAATGTTGGAATATTGGGCTGCGGTCTGGTACAAGCTGTTATATAGGGGTAGGAACACACGCCACAACAGCCACAGCCTGGCTGTGGCTGTGTACTCTGGACACGATTTAGTATACGTACGAAGGAAGGAACGTGTTTTCTTTCCCTTCGTACGATGCGCCAAATAGAAGTTATCTTTGTCGTCACCCCCACGATTCGCATGAATGAGCAAAGGCCATTCAACAGAAAATGTTATTCTCGTCTGCGGTATCCAAAATTTGCAGTGGAGTGCACTTTGTTTGTTTGTTTGTTTGTTTATATTTATCGTGGGGAACGTCCCTCTCAGGGCCAGCCACGCCTCCCAGAGCCGTACATCGCAGGGTTGTGAAGGTATCTATGACTATCTACATGCACCGGCGCTCACGTGCCCATCCTCGTTATTGCGCCCGTCGGTCTTCCGACCGTCCTATTCTTTCTCCTTCAGTCCCTTATCTGGGACATATTCTCGTGAAGAACTCCATACCCTCCACAAACCTCGCCCACTTCGCGCTCTCCTCCCCCAAGTATTGTAGATACGCTGCCCGTGGCGCATACCTGGGCAGCAGTCGGTGCTTCTGTACCTTGCGGCAGAAGAAAACGTGTTCTGGCGCCTTCTTCTCTCCGCAGCTGCAGTGATTGTTCGCGTCTGCGTGTTCAAATCGCTCATGGTAACGAGCAAAGTCGCCATGGCCTGATCTTGCTGCTAGGAGCCGGTGTATCGTTGCTCTCTTCAGCGAGACGAGCCCTTTGGACACCACTGCATACGACTTGAATTCTCTGTAACGTGGTTCGTCTTGCTCCTCCCACCATTCCGCAAAGCTGTCCTTTGTTTGCTTCTTGTGCTGACGGCGTGCCCACGCGACCGTCGGCCAAGTTTCACTCGCTGCTTCCATCATAGCCCCGTCCTTTGCCAGCTTGTCAGCTGCCTCGTTTCCTTCGATGTCCCGGTGTCCGGGGATCCACTTGACTATAACGCCTGGAGCATGCGCGGCAGCCAATTCTTGGAAACGTAGGAAGACGCAGACTTAACAGAGTACTGAGCCTCTTGGGTTCACCTGAGTATATCGAAATGAGGCCGTAGTCCTCTGTGGTAACGACGCCTCTCCTAGCCCCAAATTTGTCTAGTTTCCTGACGTCACACACACGATTTATGATATCGCGTACGTCCTTTTTTGTTTGCTTCATCGCACCGATTGACAATTCGTAGGCATTCATCCTAGCATGCCAACAACTGAACTGCAAGGCGAAAGGAGTGGTGCCAGGAGGGCTATCCTGGGCGTCGTTGATGTAGAGTCGCGGTAAAATCCTCTCTTTCATACTGCGACAAGTTAAGGAAAGAGCTAAGCCGTCACGATATGATATGCTGTTTGTGATTGAGCAAAGAAGTTCGCTGGGTAATCCTTCAACAATAACGGGGCAATATTCCATCAAAGCTCAAGAATTCCATGATTATGGGTGGAGTGTTTACCTTGCAATGAAGTTCTTCTAGCTTTTGGCATGTAACCGCTCCTAGTGTATTCAGGTTTACGGAATGTTCTATGGTTCATTGTGTTGAGTGCTCTGTAGAATACACATGTAGAGGCTTGTGCATAGCATAGGGTATATATAACTTATATCCGCGATTCCAAACTCCCAATGGCCTATAACGGAGTTTAAAAGGTTCCAAATTGTATGCCGTATGGTCTTTTAGAGGAGGTTCGCAAATCAGAGTCGCATTGTGCGACATAGCAATTGAGGCTCTGATCTGGCAAGGCAGGGTGAAATGGGCCCAGTATGCGTGTACTATTCATATCATCAAAGCTCAGACTCCTTCCATTATCGGAAATTCTCTCGGCGTATACAAATTGTCTCGCTTGTCCGAAATGGTCATCTATGTGGTGTCTCATCAGCGAGCCACACAGGCATCCACACGGTAGTCGATGCCGGGTTCAGCTTAAGGGACCCCCGAGACACGCCTTTTATGTATCAGCCAGAGTAAAGGTAGCTATTTACACGGTATACCTTTCGCGAATTCACCCGTTTCTATGCGACAGGGTCACGTCTGCGTTGCACAAGCCAGATGAATCCTCATACGGCGAGTATGTCCTTGGTAGTGAAGATAGCCATTTGTGAACTAGGCCATAAAGGGCGTTGATAGATGTCTACGCTTTACTATCCCTTTCTGATTGTATCTAAATTGCAAGACGGGTTTGCAGCCACCATCACGGACAGGGTGCAGCGAGAAACGTAGTTGAAGAATTAGTCAGGATTGGGACTCTAAGATGACCAGCGCCACTAAAAGTCATCAAAATCAAAACTTGGTGCTATGATGGCTACCTGATCTGAAACTTCTTTGACTAATCCCAAAGAAACAACAAGAACGACAGTATAATACTAGCCACACCGCAAATAAATGTTACAATGGATACCATAAGCATTGGCCCATTTTCTAGCTTTGCATCAACTGCAGACGCTAAAACAGAAAAGCCGTGTATCGAAGCCCAG
This sequence comes from Neoarthrinium moseri, assembly GCF_022829205.1. Taxonomy (NCBI): domain Eukaryota; kingdom Fungi; phylum Ascomycota; class Sordariomycetes; order Amphisphaeriales; family Apiosporaceae; genus Neoarthrinium; species Neoarthrinium moseri. Next base: position 68,292 of record NW_026055209.1, on the reverse strand, counting down.
ATAAAAGATGCCGAGATCAGGAAGAACAACATACTTGCTGCGCTACAGCACAAGAGGAAAATTCGAGAAAATGGCATTTTGCGTATCAGTCCGACCAGCGATACAATGACAAAAACACTTCCCACAATTATGAGCTCTTTCACCGAGGGTATTGCTTGCAGAATTTTCAGGGAGAAATCTGACTTTGCGACCTTCCTCAATATACTAGTGAAGGGATCTGAACCATTTAGAGGTAGGCTGTAGCAATCAGAGTGAGATGAATATCCGACACAAGCAGACCGAGTACCCAATGAGCAATTGCGAGGAGTGACCTCAGAGACTAGTGATTCGCCGGCTGCTACAGCGCTAGTGGCTAAATTGGAGGCTTGGCCTACGATACTTGTGGCCGTATTGCTGCCCTCACTGATCACAACGGTGGGCATGCTCCCTGCAGCCGTGATTGATGGCAAGCCTTGAATTACATTGGTTGGATTCTCGATATTCAAATCTCGAAGCTGAGGCACTCCGTTGAAGAGATTCGAGAACTATGCTTCATTAGCTTAATTTGCCGGCCTCCACAAAATCAGTACCTTTATAGTGAATATTCCCTGTGTTTCGTTGCTCACTTGAGTGAAGGAAAACCAAGAAAAGTATAGTGATACGGTGCAGACTGTCAAATAAGACGCCGTGAGAATTGTAGCCACTGATGGGTTGAAAATCATTTTGCCTGCATCCATGTTCTGTATGGGACTCTGGATTTCTATTGATCTAGAGGCACTTATGCTTTTCATACTGACAGAGGGTAAGTGCCTCTAGATCAATAGTAATCCAGAGTCCCATACAGAACATGGATGCAGGGGTGGTGCGAGACGAAGATCTGCCTGACCTCGTGGCAATGGTCGAAAGCAGACTGCATGAATTGCCTGAACTTGGCCACACGGGATTGCAACTCGACGGCTACGCGCGAGTCCTATGCGATATTATCCAGAGCAGTGTCAAGATAAAAGGTCAGAAAACGGGTCGGTTCAGGCCGACGGCATGGTGGAACGATGAATGCAGGACCGCTGTCGAGGAGTACAGAAGGGCAGTCAAAGGCATGATAAGTCAAGAGGAGAAGGTGGCGGCGAAAAGGGAGTTCCGACGGGTGGTCCGTCGGGCGAAGAGGGAACACTGGCAAGCTCTCATCGATGGAGCGGACAACCAGAAAGAAATATTTAGGATCGTGTCATGGCACAAGCTAAGCTTGGGATTGAGTGCACCGCCGATCGCAGCAAATGGAACTACATACGAGTCCCAGCTGGAGGAAGCAAAAGCGTTAAGGAAAGCAACGCTGGAACGGAACAATGCCTCTAACGACATCAACGACCCCTGGTCCGTCAATGTCCAGCCGAGAACATCCATCCGTTTCGACCTGGAAATTACCTCGGAGGAAGTAGAAGCATGCACAGTCGGTAGTCGCAGCACCTCACCGGGGGTGGACGGCCTGACGGTCAGGATCCTCAAGGCATGCTGGCCGGTGATTGGAGAACGGGTCAGGAACCTCTTCCAGACGTGCATCAGCAATGGCCACCACCCGGCGCCGTTCAAGGTGGCGGAGGTGGTCATGATCCCCAAGCCCGGGAAGAAGGACTACTCTGACCCTGGAACGTACCGACCGATCTCGCTGCTATCATGCCTTGGCAAGGGCTTGGAGAGACTACTGGCACGAAGGATGGCGTGGACCGTGGTCGAACATGGGATCCTAGCGTCACAGCACTTTGGAGCACTGCCGAAGTGGTCGGCGACAGATCTCGTCGCGGCACTGATCCACGACATCAAACAGGCCCTCGACCAGGGTCTTGTAGCCACACTTGTCACCGCAGACGTGAAGTGAGCTTTCAACGCCGCTCTCGCGGGTCGGCTCGTAGTACGGATGAGGGAGCAAGGCTGGCCCGATCTCCTCATCCAGTGGGTACAGTCCTTCATGACAGGACGGTCGGCCAGAGTCCGCTTCGAGGATATTCTGAATGGCCCTATTGGCCGGCGGACCAAATGAAACGAGCCTCAATAGGGACGTTTGGCAGGCACATTACAGGACTCGCGTGCATGCTCCAATGTGATCCAAGTCCATTTCGGAGGACGGGGTGTTTGTCCCCCACTATGAAGTCGAATTAGAGGACTCCCAGACACGCTTGGGCTTTAGTCCGTTTGCAGCTCGGGGGCGCCCAATACAGCGACGGGTCCCCGTCGCTTTAATAATCGACGGACCCGTCGCGATAAGGTCACGTGATCAGTTTTGGTACGGCGACGGGCCCAGGGCGACCCCTTTTGCCCGTTTCCCTGTATACACGCTCTTATGCGCAGTAGCAATTCTATTCGTTCGCTACCGCCATGACGTTTTCAGCCGATTGTCTTCCACCTGAGAACACATACGAATCTCGAGATGCTTTGTTCAAAGCGATCAACGCATGGGCTGCCCCAAGGCATTACGCGTTTATCAATGGAAGATCGACAAAAGAGAAATCCGGCAAGCTGACGGTCACATACTGTTGCGACCGTCGTACTAAGCCACCTGATCCGTCGAAAGAACGGCAGCGGAATACGAGTAGCCGAGGCACCGACTGTGAGTTCTCTGTAATAGCCAAAGAATCATCAGGTGGTTTGTGGATCATAAAACACCGCCCTGATCAACGTTTCGCTTCCCATAATCATGCACCAAGCCCACATCCTATTTCACACCCAGTCCTTCGAGAGCTATCTACCACGGAAAACACCACCCTGATCGATCTTACCAGTGCCGGTATCGCCCCCAAGAACATCCGAACATATATGCGTCAAGCGTATAATACGATCGCAACAAAACAAGATATATATAACAAAATCGCGGATGCCAAGCGACAGGTGCTAGAAGGCCAAAGCACTATACAGGCACTTGCAAACCAGCTATTTGAGGAAGGATTTTGGAGCCAGTTCCAGACCGACCTAAAGGGCCGAGTTACGGCTGTTCTGTTCACACATCCCAAGTCATTAGCCTACCTTCATGCATACCCGGACGTCTTAATATTGGACTGTACTTATAAAACAAATAAGTATAAAATGCCTTTATTGGACATGATCGGGGTTGATGCATGCCAACGGTCCTTTTGTATCGGGTTCGCGTTTTTGAGTGGGGAAGCAGAAGGAGATTACTCTTGGGTCCTTGGCCGGCTTAAATCTCTGTATGGGCAATGCCAAGCTCGTCTACAGTCTTTGTATTCTAGGTGACGATAAGTTTAATTCATTTTTCTTCCTTTTTTCAGAGCCTGGTTACACTTTTTGGCGTTTGAGTATTTGACAGCTGAAGCAGCTGCAGCCGGTAGAGCTCACGTGACCTTATCGCGACGGGTCCGTCGATTATTAAAGCGACGGGGACCCGTCGCTGTATTGGGCGCCCAGCTCGGGCTATCTTCGTCGCAAGCAGCTTGTAGGGTGGCAGGAACTCGCCATCGAGAAACGCAGCTTTTACGACTGCAGCTACCCAGAAGCAGACTTTGTCATTTCAGGACATGGGCGCGCCTTCGCTCATCTTCTCATGCATTATTCGTGACGTTGATTTCCACCGTCCCATGTGACAATTGGCTGCTCCGTGTTGTTGCCCTTCCGCAAGACTGTTCATGCAATTCAGTTTGAACATGCAAGGCTCTAACTACACAACGTAGTTGGGCACTAAGGAAAGGCTTAGTAGAAGCCTGAAACCTGACGATTTTAATGCATTGGAAACCATTTTAATTGGACATGTGGGCGACGAGATATGTGTTGTAGAAGTATGGATCGCGGTGGCGGTCGCGTCAACGCGTCAAGTGGATCTGAAGGGGTGTGCGAGCGAAGGGGTGGGCCCACCTTATAATCTGGATGGATACCCAGCATCTGACAGGTGTCTTTGACATTGTAGATCGACCATGATACCAGAGTATCGGGTGTAGTAAGGAGACCTAGCTTCTCACCTTTCGCCATGCAATATCCTAGCTACATCTGTACCTTACACAAAAGTAGCCTGCGGACGCTTGCTACGTTTGGAACAGTTGTCTCGCATCTCGTTCGCTGCTGTAGGCACGGGTCACATATTCGAGCTCTATGAAAATAGGTTACGCCGGGACCGATGCTCTACCTAGTTCTCATCGGGTACCCCAAGACCGAGGTCTACCATTAATGCATTGATCCTGCTAACTGCCTCATGTACCAGGCTATTCATGTTGGTCGATCAGATGTGACCCGAAATATCATCCACCGCACACAGGGTAACCTTACATTGAAGGCAACTTGGGCGTCTCTCATTCTATGATAGGTTCAGCAATCCTTGCATGCGCCCTGGCAAGAATGATCCTTGTTGCCGCGTCCTTTGGGCTCTTGGGTGCTTGGGTGCTTGGGTGCCTGGGTGCTTGGGTGCTTGGGTGCTTGGGTGCTCGGTGCTTGTGTTCTTGCCCTTGCTCTAGAGGTCTACGACAATGGTCTGTGCTTTGACGTTGAAGGACCAGACTAAATTATGTGTTGCTCCTCTATGGAGTAGGCGCTATAACTCCAGGCAATGTTTAATTGTAAGCAAGTCACTTCGACACCGTTAAAAGCCTGAGCTCACTATGATTTATAGTGATTCTGCACCATACTAAGGGTACTAGGTAACTAGCTTTATTCGTGGGCACGGTGAACACTTTTGAAATTGATTCCGTACATGCAAAATCACATAAATTTTGCCAGCGCTTGCCGTATCAGGGTTTCTCATGGCGGAACTCAATCTAAACCCTATTGGCCATGCTCAGAACTACATCACCAGGTTCACATGATAGATATACTCGAGCAAGTCGAGGTCTTCGATGATAACCATAAATGAATTCAATTAGACGGCCATTGTTGCTCACCAGCGAGGTAGTATCTCCTGCGCCAAAAGCCCACACCCACTTCAACCCCATCCTAAAATCAGCGATGACGAATCGACTTCTTCGAAAACACCCACGAATGAAACCTCACCCTGATTAGAATTCCAAGGTCATTCCAGCACGTCAACAGCGGCCTTCCAATACTTATCTTAAGAAGTCAAGTCTCCTCACGTAGTGAGACTGTTTGGGGGGCAATTTGCAAGCCATAAGCAACCTGAATCGAGCTTTTATCATCTGGCACTCTTCTTGACAGCTGTCAGGCTCTTGGCTTGCTCTTGGTCGGGTGGTCCACCGTAACATTGCGTTGGAACCGCAATAGGCACTATGTTGGTGCCAACGCCATGTTTGACGGTGTTCCACCGATGATTGTGAACTTCAAGTTATATCTCCTCGAGCCACTTCCGTAAGAACTGGATTGCCAATGCATCGCATTCGGTCGAGGAGATATTGAACGCTGGTCCGGTGTCAAAGAGAGGTCCTCTCCAACCAGTGACATGGCCTCCTTTGTCTCTATCGTGTCCAATAGGGGCACAGGAGTCGAAGTCCAGAAGTATTGGCCTATTTTCGTCATCAAACATGATGTTTGAGGGGGATATATCATTATGTGCCAGACAGAGCCCGTGTATATGCTTGACTGCAGCCTCGATGCTGTCCATACAATTGTGGCGGTCCGCAATGGAAAATCTGGCGAGGCTCACCGCATCGACGGCACGTTCGTAGAGGGTTTGAGAATATCTCCGGAAGACAAGACTGACAATGAGGCCTTCGCGCACGAAACAGCCGACGTAGACGGCTAAATTGGGATGTGGGTGCCGCATAAGCCTCTCATTGATTTTCACTTCAGCGAGGACCTCTGCGGCGATCGTGTTGTTGCCATTATAGCTAGAAAGACATGGTTTCTTATAAAAGTAATTGCAACCAAGTACTGATTCTTCCGTAGGACCGTGGAATTGAGTTGCGCCTTCGTAGAATGTTGGATATATATGCTCGTTGGGAATAATATGAAGCTTCTCGCGGATTTCTTCAAATACGGAAGGATCTTGTAAACCAACATTATAGCGTTTGCGCTCTTCTAATGGAAGAGTGCCGATATAGGCAGCATAGCCATCAAAGGCACTGATAAGTAAGTGAGATCGTTGGCCATTTCGCCATGTCTCTAGTCTTGCGATGGATGGACAAGTTGGACTTGTCGCCCTCAGAGTCGTCTATTGAAGGAGCCAAGACAGTATGAAGAACCTATGGAAATCAACACTGTTCACAACAAGGGGCGTCTTGATCTCGACGACGAGCACTTCTGGTGGGAGATCCGCGAGACGCTAGCCCTCTGTTGGATCTCACCCTTGGTAGGAATAAGCCAGAGTATTCGCAGCGAGAAGAGGACCGCAGAATCGATTAGGTGGGCTGAAAAAGGCCACCCAAAGTTTGGCTGTGGGAGTAGGTGGATACGTCCCAAGTGGATCGATCCCCAAAGGTCACGCTATGGCGGGGCATCAACAATCGCACCCCGCGGCTAGTTACGTGTTGGTGGGCCAGGAGTCAATTGAGTACCGGCAAAGTCGTCTCGTGCGTCCGGATCCCCTTCGATTACATGCGCTGCACTATTCGTCCATGTGTGTCACTTCTAACCTGCATCACTTGTTGGCGGGAAGCGAATCTGACCATTGTCCAATTCTAAACAACCCCTTCAGCAGACACTTTTGCGACTGTTGTCAGTTATTGACAGCTAGATGTATAAGAGGACTGCAGCTAGAAAACGACTGCAGCTAGAAAACGACAGAAGACAGAACACGACAGCAGACAGAAAACGACAGCAGAGTCAATAGGTGACAGGCATCAAAGTGGTCTCCGTGAGGATTTTTGGGGAACTTAAAGAGGGCACGCAGTGAAGTTGAAGCGGGCCGAGAGACCAAGTTCATCATTGACAGGTGGGACGCGTTCTACCCCCCTGTCGCGTGTTACGCGCCGTCAACAAGCTATCAGTGGACCGATGGTGCCCCAATGGCTGTAATCAGCTGCAGGCAGCCTTCTGTGCCTGCGCCAGATCATGCCCCGCAGGCGACTGCAGCCCCGCAGATCCCGACCAGTTTGTGCATCAGCCTCATTCGACTTCAGGTCGTCGCTGGGCAGGAATTCGACATCCAGTTATTTACCCCTTTCCATCGCTCATTTTCGACCTGAGGTGCGTCACGTTGTAGACGTGCAATGCGGACTTTGGGCTGGTTCGGTGCATCGCGTTCGAGTGGGCTAAAGGACGGTTCTGGAGTCACTTTAGTCGCTAGACACGCCCCGCAGATGACAGCAAGGGATGGTTCAATCCCACGACCTAGGACATGCCCCGCAGTCGGTTCCAGCCATAGGACGGTTCGGTCCCAAGGATCCATTCTGACCCAGTGCCGCTTGAGCTTAATCTGACTGCACATGGTTGACAGCCCGTGGACCAAGAATTTGCCCTTTGGCCAGCGATTCGTTTCCCAACTGCGCGGCCACTTGCGGGCATGCGTTGATGACATTTCCTGACATTAGTGAGGCAGCACCAGCAGACCTAGTCACTTTTGGTCACATTACAGCACTCGGACGTGTGCATTTGGCGACAAGAAAGTGCAAGGGCACAGGTTAACTTCTCCGATCTCATCACCGGACTCCGGGCGGCTGCTTTCTCCACTTGCTGCAAGTTGATCACGTCTGGTCTTGTAAATCTATGTTCATCTCGTGGCTTGGCTCTGCATTAACGCCGGCATCCGGACGGTATATCCGAACAATTCGACTCCCAGCCGTGAAGCGGAACTGTCTACTGAGCGTGGCGACTGAACTAGACATGCCGGCGTTGGTCAGAGCAATAGTTCAGAAGCAAACACCAGGGTACGCTTCGGGGTTAAGGAGTGAGGCATTTTCTGAAAGGCTGGAAGTGGTATATGCCAAAGCCGATGGGACATTGAACTGAATGAGATACAGTACAGTACTGACTTAAATCAATTATGTCTGACCGAGAATATGAAGTATGAGATACATGTGCTACGAGTTTACCCACTTTAGTCCTCGTCGTGTAGTCAAATTGCCCTACTCTTCTCTGGTTCATTTACGGGCCTGCAGAACATATCTAATGACCAACTTAAAATACATGTACACACCATCGCTCTCACTTGAATTTCCAGTTCAAGCACCCTCCATTCAGACCTTCCACTTTGTCACATAGAACATCCCCGTCGACCAGTCGTACCACCACCGCAATGAATCGACCGCAGCAGAATCGCCGAGCGCAGCCAGCCCAGCAGCAAGGGATGTCAACAACCCGGGCACGGCCAAACACCAACCTTTCTGTCCCGAACAATCATCAAACCGCGCCGGGTAACATCCAACCAGCAGTACCTTCTATATCTATCAACCAGCCCATGCGTGCAGGTCAATCAGGCCTCTCGATTCTGCCTGATCTTACCGAAGACGAGGAACTTGATCCCGCACCCCAGTCAGTGTGCCTCGCTTCACAGAAAGCAAACGCTCACTAACATTATGGAAGAATGCAGGACCAGCTCGAACAGATACATGCCAGACTGGATCAACTCTCGGCCGGTATTCAACGGCTTTCAAGTCAATCCGCAGCAGCGTGAGCAAACCCTGATTCTTTCCTACTGGCCTGAGATTACTGACAGGAAGCATTGTAGTGCGAAGCGAGTGTGAGTTACTCTACGGGTATTAGCCAGGCTGATTATTGGACTAACGTTACCATCCTGGCCAGAGCCACCAACATGGCCCAAGGGTGAGTTGGTCTGATAAGACCTACTTAAACACGTTCCGCTAACTTGACTAGTTTCCGCCAACAAAGCAACGATATGGAGACATGGGTCACGGACTTGAAGGATGGTCTTGAACAGTATGCCTCGACGCAGAACCAAGAGAACTTTATGGACCTGCTCGGGGAAGATCAGTTTCACCAGGAGTAGACGGTGTCGTCTTCGTATATGGAGAATAGTTCTCTATATGATGATCGCAAGGATTCGGAAGGGATTCCGCCTGAAAAGTATATGCATATGCATTTATAAAGATCAAGTCCATGACCATAACATGAACGGCCATGGCGTAGCTAATGAACCGGCAAAGTCTCTGACGACATTGATTATCTTGTTCCAGAGCTCATGATAATTCGATGACAAGTTTATTGTACGTGTGGTACAAGTTATATCGTAGTAAATCTCAATACTCGAGAGGATGATCACGTCCGGTCAAGGCATATACACAGTATTCCAGCAGCGGCACAGTAGTCAAGCACGTTATGAATATCGAAGACAATTCGTGTCCAAGCACAGAACCGTTTCATACATAAAAACTGCACATAAAATTCTTGGAACACATATCGGAATGGCCAAATACGGTCTTCTGAATAACAATGCTGAGGTCACAATAGTTATGGGTAGGAAATGGCCTCTCGTCAGCGACATCTTAGCATGTCCAAATATGACGATATACAAATAGACCTTGATACAAACATGATCCGTTTTCAGGCCATGATAATATCAGGGCGAGGAGTTGGGAAGCTGTGCTCATCACCAGATCAATTCTGGAGAAGTGTGGATTGGCAACATATATTTAGTGCTCCCAGTGCAGTATACATGCGAACGTGAAACTCACAATCAAGATTGGCTTCTTTCTGTTGTCTCTCTCCTCTTGTCTTTAAGCACGGATGATCCATATCTGCCGCTGACATTCATGTATCCCAACCAGACCCACTTGATACTGTCATCAGCAAGTACTTCGGCAATCAAAACATTGAGGTACTGTAATACAGTCTACCACTTTGACCAGAACGGCCAAGCAAAGTACCGATATAACTAGTGCGGATTCGGTATCATGCCACTCATGAAGGCTAGGCCAAATATCGAGCAGACCCCTGATGAAGTCGAACATGAGTGCCGTCCCCCCTCCCCCGGGCACTCCTTGTCCAGAACAGCGGAATCAATTACCCTTTGAATTACAGTGTCGCCCGACACTCTTCTGTGTCGCCCAGCAGAACCAGACAGTTTTTCAAACGTCTGTGCTCTAGCTCGGGGACAGCTCGGGCTCAGGCTCGGGCTCAGCTCAGGCTTGGGCTCCAAAAGACATCCAGTCCTACGACTGCATCGCTATCTTCAACGAACAGTTATTTCCCTGAGCAACAGCGAATAAGCATTGGGCTGGTCAAGAACCGAAAGAATTATCCGTTGCAAGGGCAGCTTGTATTACTATACGGAGCAATATTTGATGTTGGTAATGCAAACCATGTCCGGGCAAAGCATATCCTGCTCGTGATTGTCATTGCGTACGATCTATTGCACCTCTTTCCTCACTTCTTCACCACTTCGTCAAATGCATGATCTGGTGTGGATCTGCCGCACGGCGTGACTATACATGAAATATAATTTTTGAATAATTTGCATAAATATAAAAGTGTACATAATGTCTTCATTTTAAATTCGACAGGCTATCAATGAGGTTTCAGGTACAGTATGTAGATCCTCAATTCGGACGGACGGTCGTGATCGCAAGACCAGCTACCTCGCCATAGACGTGCCTCGATTGCAGAACGAGGTTCCAAAGCATTTCAACGCATTGTCTGCTCTGCTCTGTACCATGCAGGACATTGCCCTGATATTTCACTGAGGCAAGAGATACATGTCGGAACGCTGTTTTGTATAACAGATGGAGTCAGAGTGTTGGGCGATACAGAAGAGTGTCTCTCTTCTCCTGTCTTGTGCGCGAACGATCCATCTTTGGCGCTCACATTTATGCATCTCAGCCACGAAATACTGTCATCCGTAAGTACATACCATGGCACGCCAAAGGTGGCAGTACCAAATCGCTTTTGTAGAAGATCAATACTGTAACAGCCAATGATGCAATACCGTCCCAGCCCAGCTGAAGCATGACTCCGGTTAAGTGCCGAATGTGGCTGGCCGAAGTACTTACATGGACTGTATCAAGTGGGTGTGGCCGAGATGCATATAGGTGAGCGCCAAAGATGGATCGTTCGCGCACAAGACAGGAGAAGAGAGGAAGAAGAGAAGCCTCTTCCCAACAGTGTGTGACTTTAGCAGGAATCAGTAAACTAGGCAACAACGTTTATCACAAGCCAAGCATGAATACGAAATGATGATCGACAGAGTAATCCTACTTCAGCCAATCGTCGATTGATGAATTATGGGGCAAGACCCGCGGTTAGCATCCATATCCGCATCCTGTGTCATCGGCCGTTGGTATCTATTTGAGGACCGCAGGTACCCTTGAGTGACGCTCCAGTTCATCTGCCAATTCTTCAGGTACTCTTGTGTACTACCTGCGCCTGTTCTGGACGAAACTTAGAGCGGCAATAGGATCTCTTTGACATTGGAGGTTTATACCACTAAACCACTAGTGCTATTGACAACCTGATTTGTTGCCGGGGTGACAAAACTTTGCGTTATTTAATGTTAAAACCCTTCGCTTTTACTAACATACTGACTCTTGATAAAACTTGACTCGTTCAGTATGTTTACAACGCGTTGGTTCAGCAGCGACAAATGCTACGACAAGGGAAGGACTTTTAGAAAGATGCATATCTAAGAGAGCGCCCGATATCTGCCAATGCTTCATTTGAACTTTGCTGGGTATCTGGACCAGGAGGAGTTTCGCGAAACGATCTTTGACCTGGAATTGCGGGGACACGAGAGCTCGACAGGCTGGGCACCCTGCCAATTTGCTCTTCACCATGCATCAAGGTTACGGCACTATTGATCTAGAACATCTAGCGATAGATCCTACCCAAACTTCGAAAAGTATTTGGCGATACGTACGATAGGGCAAGATACGGTATTTGGTGACGAGCTTGGGGCGAGAGCCGCGCTGGATTTCGGAATGGTGGCAGCGGGATGCCGATCCTTGATTGCAGCACCCCGGTTCGGTAGACCCACGTACCTGTGCCAGAAATAAACATCAAAGCTCCTAAACTAGCCAGATATGAAGGTTCCTTCGAAGGGAATGCAGGGGACCCTTTAACTAATAGGAATCCTTGTGTGGCGTAGCAAGTAACTTGGGAAACTCCAAGTCGACACCAAGCCTATAAGACTCTTCGGAGACTTCCACGGAAGCCATCTCCGCGCATCATCGCCGCACGGAAAGCCTGCAAATATTGACACTTAAATAGGGAACCGAGTCCTGGTCTACACAACCGATGGTGCTTGAACACATTTAGCTGACTGTAGTTATGAGACAGGGCGCCTGCTCGGCCTCGCCTTCCTTTCAGCTCTGATGTCACGGAACCAAATCGCAGTGTACGGCCATTGCGGACGGGCAAGCTCATCGATCGTGGAGGCTCTAGTGGCTTCTAGAGTACCTGTGAAAGTCTTATGTGGAAAAGAAGAAAGAAGATGTATTGGTCAGTCAAAGACAAGTAAAGACTCAGATCTCAGCAGGCTCCCTTCTAGTGTTAAAGTACTTGAAGTGGACATGGGCGATCAAGATGCCCTCATAGCTGCAATGGAAAACATTGATGTTGTTATGTAAGTTAACATTGGGTTTGAATTCGTCCTTGCGGAGTGCTTCTAACGCGATGCAAGCTCGCTGGTCGGCCACGAGGGAATACAGCCACAGTATGACTTGATTGATGCCATCACACATACCAATGTCAAGCTCTTTATACCATCCGATCTAGCTTACCGCAGCGAAGAGCCAGACTTGCGGGTCCGTGTGAGGGAGGCCAAGGATAAAATCGAACAAGCGGCCAGAGACGCGGGCATTCCAACAACTGTTATCCTTCCAGGAAACCTCGTCGAGTCATCGGTTGCCGTCGGGCGCGAGTCACCCATGATGCAATTCTCTGAGGCTTTCGGCATCGACCCGTGGCTGGTTTCAGGCTGCCTAGCAGCCATTTCTCTAGAAACAGACCAAAATTCCCAGGAGAGTCCGCGAGAAAATAAATAGCCGATGGTAAGCCGACAGCTGAGTGACACCAGCTGGGTTGCATAGGATGTCTAAATACAGCGCCAGAAGTATTTAAACATCAAGTACGTTTACCTTAGTTGCCACCAATCGATAATATACCGCTCGAAGTTAACGCCACCTTCAGGTTATAAACTCTAGATCGCAAAACCAAACTAACCTTTAATCTTATAAACGTGTGGTTCTATTCATCTAAAGGGATACGTAATTTATAGAGGACTCACCTACTCAATAACAGGAGGTACTTGAGTTGGAATATTCTTCAGTTAAATATATCATGTCATAGCGGGGCTTCAAGGTTATCTGAGCTCAGAGGAGATACCGACGGGAGCCCGATATATATAGTCGTCTCCTTCTCTTCTTTATAATGCGAGGGACAAGATTCAGCCTCTTTGGATTCATGCCATGTTGCATAGTTAGAGGAACCTAGACCGATCGGGAAGAACGTATTGCGCTGAAGAGTCATATAGCAATTGCACATCCATATATTGAGCAAGTGACAGTGCGTTACATATTATAGGGAGATGTCCTTATCGATTGAAGGCGGGCGCCTGGTTCCTTATTGTGCAGCACCTCACTGCTGGTAACCAACCTGAACAAGGGTCACGGTTCGAAGAGGCAACAATTCGCCCCCTTTCCACGACTGCTAGCTGAACTACGTTGGAAGACCATCCTTGCCTCTATAGAAAGCAAGACTGTTAGGTGCTTTGAGTTGCGCCTGTAGGAAACAGAGTACGGAGGGGCGGCCGCCCTGAAAGTGCTTAATGCTTTCTCTATGCGAAACGATCTTATGACCACTGTCACAATCAATGAAGCCAAGCCATGATCGGCGGCTTGTCAATGTGGAAGATAGTAATGTTTCTAGCGAGATGAATAGTTTATTTCCACATCCTCGCAGGCACAAGAATAATGCAACATACTAATTTCCCATTAGGATTTATCCAAAACAAGCTCAATAGATTTCCAATACAGAAAAATGTCAAGAGAGAAATCACCGCTACTCAATCTGAGAGAATGAGGACAAAAGACCAACGCCAGTAGCGGTCCAGGATTGGCTTGCAGGCTTCTCAGTACGGGCATAGCCCTCAGCACATGAACGCAATAGCCTAGAGCCAGACAGTTCTGAGCTCCCAACACCACCTCAATATTCGCTGCCATACCCAGGGCGAAGCCAGAAATCATAACATCAACAGCCTCCGCAACGCCTTCAGACGTCTAGCTGCACCACCTTGGTGGCTGATTACAAAAACCTCATCCTAGAACAGTTTAAGTCAGCCTCCTGACCATCGAGTGCGCTTGACAGAATACGCTAACCAGTGGAGTAAGGTTCTACCAGGAATGACACTATTCCAATGCGGAAGAGAGATTCAAATTTGAAGACGTGGAGCAGCTAGGTCAACCCTAGCAATCATTGCACTGGTGGCTTGGATAAACCGCCAAAGTTGTGAGACGGAAACTGAAGCCTACTTCAGGAGAACCCGTCTGTCATCACCCAGATCCTTTGAAGTTGAGAGGCATGACCGCAGCATCTATAAAAAGGCTCGGCGATTACGATACCTTGAGCTACCATATTACGGCTGCCTTCTTCAAGCAGATCAAGTTCAAACTTCACCAAGAATTCCAGGAGTGACTGAAGAAAGCCGAAACCAAACAGCGGCCCACGCGCAGTTGTATCAAATTGATGCTGGCCTTTGAAAGCCCTCTACGCTCTCTGTATAGTAGCGATGTCGTCTCTAACAGCGCAGTTCCGTGAACTTACAGTTCCAGCGATGGCTGGACGCTTGGGCTTGGTGAGGCTACTAAAGTAGAAAGTGACCTTATATTCGTAAGCAACCTAGTTTGGAGTCTTGTTTGTGCTGCTTAGCACGCGTGAACGTGCTGTCTTGATCAGGAATTTTCGGAACTAGCATTGTGTGAGAATTAAGGACACAGGATCACCACTGGCGATAACCAAACTGTGTGTTATGGCATGCCGACTTTACCTTGTTTCAAGTTGTTTGGGCTGCATGGACCCTGGCAGATGAAACAAACTAGATCGGAATCGTTCCGAACCGTCCTGAAAACCTTGCATACTACCGCAGTGCCCTTGCCAATCGATTTTGCCAAGCCTTGTAACTGATACCCAGCGATAATGGTGCATTCCAAACTTCCTCTTGATTAATATATTACTAATGAAAGACGATGTCACGTGTGAAATGGAGTGGCCTGGAGTATTATCGAGACCAACCACGAAGCACCACACTTAAATAATATGATTATATCGATATTCACTGACCTTGTGCTGTGCAATCCTGATCTACAGAAGTCTCGAATTACTTTACCGCTTGCTACCTTCAGGAGTAAACGAGAGACGCGCCTGACTTTGGCAGCTATATCAACTCAGGCCGAATTCGTGAATATGCTAGAATTGGTATATAGCGTGCCTGAATGTGATGGTACGTTCGTCTGAACTTGGAGGAGAACAATCACCAAACGGGTCTTCATCAGCGACCAAGCCCTACTAACCTAGGGCCAATCGCAAGGTGGCGCGGGTGCGTGGAATTCATAGGCGGCCAAGGGATTGTTGAGATGAGACTATCCTCTTTTAAACATCTTAAACAGAGGCTTTTATGCGCGACCGTCAAAAATGGGCAGTTTTTTGCAGCGGTATTCGGCAATGAAACCTTGCAGGTCTGAGACTGTCGGAAAGAGGTTTGAGGATGGCGGCTCTGCTACTTGACAGGGATTATTTCCAGAGGCGAGTTCAGCGGGGCCGAGTTTTAAAGTTAAGCTGCGCAGGGGATTGTCCCTCGGCTGAAGATCATCCCTGACCCCTGACTGTTCGCTCGGGAAGCAGCCAGTCTGTGGATGAACTGCACGTCATTCAGCGTTGAAGGTGCTTGACACCGGAGGAACAATTCGGCGAATCCGAAGCAACATTTGGGGTTGGAAGCCCGAATTGTGGTCATTTTTGAGGTGCAATAGACACGCCGCATTGTACATTGTCGCAGTAGTGGGAACAGGAGTTTGGAGGGTCCATCAGCTTCCTAGTAGATTTCAGTTTTGGAGAGGACAACTGGTTCGAGTCCGTCTTACTCGTTCACCTGCCCTCGACATAAAGCAACCCATCACGCTTGACATGATTGAATGCATTCCTCCACGTCCCTGATGCACATAAGCAGCAATGGGATCTTCAACTAGCACCATATCAGGAAGCTACCCTGTAACCTAGCGGGCGATCGACTGCAATATGGAATGGGCTGTTTGGTCGCGCCCTTCATTCCGGGTTGAGAGGTGCAAGAGGGCTCTAAATGTCCTAGAAAGATAAGATGAACGATACATGCTAGTGGCAAATCATTCATGGACATGTATGCATTCCTGGGGGATCTACCGGCCGGCCGTGGCATAATCTGACCAGATGAGAGTTGCAAAGTTCACACCTAGGCGAATTACTAAGTGGCAGGTTGTAATGCAGTACTCAAGCTAGATTAGCCGGCGACTTGGAGTTCCGGTGATTGACACCCACGACCTGCGTTGCCCTCAATGATTCTGAGATACATTGTCTAATCATTAGGACACGTAGCCAGCGTCGCACTATTACATGAAAGAGCGCCTTTGCAAATTTGGCATACCAGACCGACATACACATCAAATTGTATGGTATGAGTTTAGGCAAGCGATCCTGGTCGGCGTTCCGAGCATACCGGAGTGAAGATTGGCCTGGAATAGACTGAACTGTGCTCTTCATGATCGACACTATCCTCTGATCCTCATGAAATTCTGTGAAGTGATAATGAAGATCGCCGGGGATCTGAGTGTGTTTGGTACAAGTCGTGAACGTCCAGAGACACCGTAATCATGGGAAGGTACACCCATCACACAACCTAGGCTTGAGCCGGGTAGCACACTTTGGGCGTGGTAGGACTGAAAATCTAGTGCTACTGTTATGCGCCAAGGTCCAGACCGCGGGTATTGAATGCAAAAGTGCAAACCGCATCCGGCCGTCGAATGTGGACTCGACTTGGAGTTGCCCTGCATGACGGGTCCAGTGCCCCCCCACAGCTCCATCTCCTGGGCATCACAGGAACAGTGCGGCTCAAGCTAGGTTTCTAAACGAATGCGCAAAGTGCAGATTATACTAAATAACGTCA
This sequence comes from Neoarthrinium moseri, assembly GCF_022829205.1. Classification (NCBI taxonomy): domain Eukaryota; kingdom Fungi; phylum Ascomycota; class Sordariomycetes; order Amphisphaeriales; family Apiosporaceae; genus Neoarthrinium; species Neoarthrinium moseri. The sequence goes on along the minus strand of NW_026055209.1, from coordinate 51,347 downwards.
TAGAGTCAGCGCCGCTGTATATGTTGACATCTGCTGATTCCGACGAGTCTTTGACTCTTCGCTGGTCTTGACGTACGGTTGGGGCTGTGTAAAGATAGCTACGACAGGCAAGGGCTGATACCCAGCTGAAATCAGACCCTGACTTTAGCGAGTTTCGGGAACGTCAAAACTGACCAGGGTCCACAACTGGACTTGCAGCCCTTTCGACTCCTTTGGGACACTTATATGGGTTTGCATTAATCACTACTGGATTGGTTCGGCATGGCATTGGTAGCCATTGATGCGATGCGCTTAACAGCAGGCGGTACTTTTTATCACATGGCCATGGGACGAACCTCGACATCGCCGCTCAGGCTGAAAAAATGCTCGTTCAACCAATTTGCTGACCAAACAGGACTTAACTGCTCGAGGCAGGTTCGGGGCCAACGACTCAACTGCGGTGCCATACTAGATAAGGTAAATACCCAAATACAAATTCTGTCGTCACCCTGAAGCAGCCACTTGTTATCACGCGAATGAGGAGTGGCCTTGCCAACTCTAATCTTTAGCCCAAAGAACGAAACAAGGATGCTGAGCTTGTTTCGACGTTGGATACATCTAAACATCAGTCCAAACGAGTGGATTCACGCCGTACGCGCAAGAGATCTTGCACCAGCCAATAGCAGATGCTCAGCCAAGATCCGACATGGACGCGATTGAGGCTCTGCTCAGCTCCCCTAGCCGGCTTGGGGCTGCGGTTGGGACGAAGCGATACTTCAAGTGGCCGCTGCAGTAGGCTCTTGCGACAGAGGGGGGAATGCCCCGGAACGCCCAGGGGCTCGCGAGACCTGCAGGGTACCGGGGTCCGCACCCAGCAGGGGCTTTCACGTCGCTGGGCCGCCCGTTGAAGAGCCGCTGTACCCAGCAGCTGGGGTGGGTGGGTCGACAGAGTGAGATGGCCCAATAGGCAACCCTGTTGAGGGGATAAGCGCGGCTCTGTAACACGTTGAAGCAACGTCCTTACAGAACTTCCCCGTTGTAAAACGTCAGACACAGACCCTCTTCGAAGACCTCGAACGAGGCGAGACTCCCATGATACCACGTCTCTTGCATGCTCTCCTATAGATGAACAAGTCACGCGCTGGTCTTGGACCGAAGAGGCAGCGGCCTAAGCAAGCCCGCATACCGCCAGTTCAAACTGGCAGCATACATCCCCTTGCAAATCCACAGCGGACTCTGTTCTTATGGAGATCGGTACCCGAATCTCGCGACCAACCAGCAGGACCGCATTCGTCTGGGGATGCCAAAGTCTGGGCTCCATCTCTGGAACAACCTCAAGACCATTTTTCGGCTCGGCGGCCGAAACAAAGTGGTACCAGTAGTGCCAACGATGCCAGATGATCTTGCATGGAACAGAACAAGAGAGGAGAACACAAGACGACACAACAGATGAGGGGCAGACGTTTCTAATCCCATCGTAACAACTATCGATATGTGGAGACCTGTGCCGTCCCTGCCTCGGCCTTGATCTATCTTGTCCATGATGAGCGGTCATTGGTATGCGTGGTTTACGCATCTAGAGTCTCGTCTATAGTGGTGCAATGTTCTACATTCGGATGCTGTCTCAGGAAAGACCAGTACGGGCTCTTGATCTGGAGCATAAACCATGGATGCAGAGGACAGTCGAGTGACTACTTCGCTCAGCTCGGATCTCGCGGAATGCGTGCTCGATTGTGTTCTCACCTGGCCATTTCCGTTGCGCTGGGTGAGGTAGGGAATTGCGTTCCCGGATCGTAGGCACGCACGTCCTTCTCAGACTAGGCTGGTCAAGGCCGGGGTTCATTGTTTTGGGTGGCACGAATGGATGGCAGCCAAGCGGATCAAGCCAAGGTCATGCTTCTGATCTTGTCGCAGTCACCCCATCTTTTCTCCTCCAGGGCCTCCGGTAAGGCTTGTAACAAGGCCACCTGTTGCGGTGTGTGTGCAGGGCCTGGCATCGACTGGGCCCCCCCGACCCTGGCCCTCTTTCGCCCTGCATGCCTGGATATAGCTCTGCCCGAACACAACGGGGCAGAAAGATGCATTATTACCCGCGGACGCCCCCTTCCACTGCCTCTCTCGTTTTGATCCTTCTTTTACACCCTCTAGGCTAAACCTGTACATCGACCAAGACGTTGTTGCGCGCCTCTTTCTTTTTTCCTTCTTTCGCAGCTAGCGACCACGCTCTTTACACTGCCCAACTGGCTTGGCTGCTTACACTCTTTTGGGAAAAAAATACCTTCGTCATCGGTGTCATCTGGTCCATTATACCACCTTTCATTCGATTTGGTTCTCGATTTGGGTTCATCCGTGCCTTGATCTACTACGACGACTCATTACTTGGTCGCTTCAAGGAAGTCTTCCGTCGGGGAATCAGCAAAACTTGATAACCAGATCATTACCGTTTACATACAACCCTATAACACTTTATTCGCTTTAACCAGCTTCGATTCTTTAGCAGCAAGGTCTGCTCCTCTTAAAAACAACATTCAACTTTCGATTCTTCGGCCGCACCGTCTAAAATCTTCCGACGAATTACCAATCGATTCTATATTCCACCATGTCGCCACCAATGCAGCTCACATCTCACCTCAACACCCCATACGCCCCCACTAGCGACGCCCTCGATCGCCACGACTTTGGTGTTTCCAAGAACCGGAAGTTAGCATCAACGGGTGGAGGCAGAGCATGGAGCGAGGATGAGGTAAGGATCTGTGGATGTTCATTACACATTCGAGCCGCCTGCTAAACTCGGATTTGGACAACGGGGCTGACCAGTTATTCAGGAAGTTTATCTTCTGCAAACTCGGCTCCAGAAAATGCCATATAAACATATCGCCGCTCACCTGAAGAAGACCGAATTGGCCTGTCGATTGCATTATCACCAGCTCAGTCACGGAAGTAACCGCCGCAAACGAACTACCTCTGTCTCATCTGGCTCATCCTCGGGGCACTCGCCTATACTACCCGCCGCCATCCCTTCTCCGATTCGGGAATGCTCGTCCAGAGACTCGACCCCCCCTGGGAGTGCTGGCAGCTACGGCCCTAGTTCTCCTGGCCCCGTCCAGCTTCCCAGCATCATGGCCAATACCAGCTCCTCGCCGCGCTTGCCTGCCATCCTTCCGAAGCCAGCTGCGATGAATCTTACCACTGCAGCCATGTCTCCCGGTCTCGGATACCCTACCCCTATTCCTGAGACAGCTAGGTCCCTTGGACCTTCGCCTTTTCCTCAGCCCTCGCCAATCAGTCACGCGCCGGCTCTGCGCCTTGACTGCTCTCTTCCCCCGCCTTCAGCTCTAGTCGACCTCCCTCGTCTTCAGTCCATCTACTCGGCTCATCGGTCATCATTTTGGGGTGCCATCGCCAACGACTACGGTGCTGGCGTCAGCCCCATCGTCTTGGAGCAGGCTTGGAAGGCAAACATCTTGTCGACTGGGACCCAGACCCCTATTACTCCCATGACAAGCCCAAATGACCGTGATCCTATGTACGAGAAGCAGGATCGGACTCGGATCAGTGCTATCTTGGGAATCGATGCCAACCCAAGGAGCCCAAGAGAGCGTGAGATGGTTAGAAGGCTCGAAGAGGAAAGGAGTGTGGGTGTGGTTGCCAGCGCATGAAATGCTTAGTAACGACCCACTTGAAGTACCAAGCGCCCTGTTCATGAGCATGTATGGCTCGGGGACTGGAAGTCCTGCCCCCCCGAGCTCTGTTACATAGGGACCGCCTGTTCGTTGCGACTATTATCATGGCGGCACGACACTCAATATTCACAAGAGGCACGTGAAGCCTGCAGAGCACTCTATGGCTTCTGGTATTACTTGGAAGGAGGCCGGTAAAGGTTCTCAATTTGTGTCAATTCTTTCTATTCAAGTTATCTCTTGCCCTTCTTCCATTGTCTTGTTTCAGCAGCGGAGGTTGTTCTGCTTGGAGTTGGGTTGGATGACGAACCATCGTCTGGAAAAGGAGTTCCTGAATTGCCGTGATGGCATCTTTGGTCACGCAGGTTGCAGGACTGCGCTTTGCGCCACGTACATCAGAGCTCATGGGATGATGGTATGGATTGGGCGATGAGATGCGATGGGTTTCTTCTATCTTGTCAACGAGTGATGATAACACAGCCTCCCTCAGTGTCTTTGGACCTAAGGCCTGTACAGTAGCTATAAGCTTTAGAGAGCAGGAACATAAGATATTCTCTGGTTTGCTTTATTACATCACTCGCTGTGTGCCACGGTAATTGTCCGTCCCTGTCTTCCTATCTTCCTTTCTCAATACAACGCAAGGTCAAGATGCCCCCATCCAGCGAATGGGGGAACCATCGGTAGTTGATTGTCACGTCGTCCGCGCTGAGGTGGAACGGAGTAGCTGCCACTGCCGAATTCGCTCCACTACCCTGCCAGGGACATTTCCGAGCATATCCGTTCGTTCGCTATATGAAAACCCGAAGGTTGGCAGCCATGACGTCCTGCCTACCCCACAGTCCAGCCTGGGGCAATGTACGCCGTAAATGGTCAGTTTGTCGTGATGCCGACCATTGCATAAGGTAAAAATCGAAGCCTGGGATCCACATGTCAAGCTTCCCCACGATGTCCGCGCCCGAGGATCGGTCATCGTGTTTAGATTTAACTGCATTGGCCAACCCAACCCACAATCGCCTAACAACTCATCTCCTTTCGCGAACTCCTAGAAGATATGAGCCCTGACATTCGTTCACGTACGCCCATTGGACTGATATACCATATATAAGGACTGGGGACACTCCAGTCGTCGATTACTTCTCTCACGAACCGATTGCCCTGTTTTCCCATTTCCCAGGGACCCTGTTACTACCCCGCAGTGACCCCACAGCATACTCTAACGGCACGATAGAATCATCTCGGGGCTAAAATACACAACTATGAGCGACATTCGCGAAGATGAAGGCTCAGGGTCCATTGACCCCAAGTCTGACCCTCAATACATCCAATTTAAATGCCTGCCGCCAGGCGGTGCGTTGAACCGATGGTCCCATATGATTACAAGAGAACATGACTTCCCCGGAGCTCAGGTGAGATATCCTTTTTCCAAGTTTTGGCGCTCGGCGGCTTCCGCGATCTCGTGTCTTCAGCCACGATGGTTCGAACTGGTTGGAAACATAGAGTCTACGTTCTTTGCGACTTGGATAGTGAGTACGTGCTGTTAACGCTATTTCAAATCTATAGGCTATGCTTTATGGCTCGGGAGTGCCTAACGAGCAGATGATGAAACACGCTCCTCAGATTGGAGTTGCCACTGTCTGGTGGGAGGGCAACCCATGTAATACACATCGTGAGTGAGGTTTTCTGTCGGGATCCAGCACCTAGGGCTGAACTGACTGATATGGCAGTGCTCGATTTTGGTAAAATAGTTAAAAAGTCCATAGAGAAGCAAAAGATGCTAGCATGGCAGTATAATGCCGTAGGCGTCTCGGATGCTATTACCATGGGAGGCGAAGGTGCGTATAATTTGCCAGTATCACCCCGGCCCCTGCTATGTCCTAATAGCTTCGACAGGAATGCGATTTTCTCTGCAGTCTCGTGATCTCATCGCTGACAGTATTGAGACCGTTACGTGTGCTCAACACCACGATGCCAACATTGCCATACCAGGCTGTGATAAAAATATGCCAGGCGTCGTTATGGCCGCCGCGCGACACAACCGACCCTTCATCATGATCTACGGCGGTACGATCCGCAAAGGTCACTCAAACCTCCTGGAAAAGGAGATCAACATTAGCACGTGCTATGAAGCTTCTGGAGCCTACGCATACGACCGTTTACATGCCAAGACAGATCCTGGTAGTCAAGGCCGCACGCCCAGCGATGTCATGACCGATATCGAGCGACACGCCTGCCCCGGAGCAGGCGCTTGTGGAGGCATGTACACAGCCAACACGATGGCTACGGCTATCGAGGCCATGGGATTGACGCTTCCGGGGTCTTCGTCTTATCCAGCACTCTCCCCTGAGAAGGCCCGGGAGTGTGAACGTGCGGGAGAAGTCATCAGGACAACCATGGAGAAGGACATTCGACCGCGAGACCTTATCACTAAGGAGTCCTTTGAGAACGCGCTAGTTATAACCATGATACTTGGAGGCTCAACAAACGGAGTGCTGCACTTCCTCGCTATCGCAAACACGGCCGAAGTGCCTCTAAGCCTGGATGATATCCAGAGGGTCAGCGACAAGACGCCATTCTTGGCTGATCTTGCCCCAAGTGGGAAGTACTACATGGAGGACTTGTACAAGATTGGAGGAACTCCATCCGTTTTGAAAATGTTGATTGCCGCCGGTCTTATCAATGGCAACATCCCTACTGTGACTGGCCGTACTTTGGCCGAGAATGTTGCCGACTGGCCCAGTCTTCCACCAGACCAGAAACTGATACGTCCCCTGTCAGATCCGATTAAGGAGTCGGGCCACATCCGGATCCTGCGCGGAAACTTCGCGCCCGAGGGAGCAGTCGCCAAAATCACCGGCAAAGAAGGCCTCAGCTTTACGGGGAAGGCGCGCGTGTTCAATAAGGAGAACGAGCTGAACATGGCCCTCAACCGCGGCGAGATTCCCCGAGGTGAGAATCTGGTCCTGATCGTTCGCTATGAAGGTCCTCGTGGCGGCCCCGGCATGCCCGAGCAGCTTAAAGCGTCTGCGGCTATCATGGGCGCTGGGCTGAACAACATAGCCCTGGTGACAGACGGCAGATACAGTGGCGCCAGTCATGGCTTCATTGTTGGCCATGTCACCCCGGAAGCAGCTCGAGGTGGCCCGATTGCACTGGTCCGTGATGGGGACACGATCCTTATCGATGCAGTTCAAAACCGCATTGATATTGTCAATGTCACCGTTGAAGAGCTTGAAGAGCGTAGAAAGGATTGGAAGCCGCCGGTTCCAAGGGCCAGACGAGGTGTTTTGGCAAAATACGCACGTCTGGTCGGCGATGCCAGCCACGGCGCTGTCACTGATCAGTGGGAGGACGACGTAGCAGCACCTAAGTAGCAAGCGCATTATCTCTGTCGTAGATGCAATGCCATAGTGGAGGGCTCTGCGCACGAGCTGTCTTGAGTTGTGCCAACATTACGTAAGGCCAGTTGCCATAGTATACTACCAAGCGACTGCCACTCAATGGAACATACGTTGGTCCCAGTGTATACAAGACTAAACGTAAAGTCAGGATTGGATAAGGTTCACCAAACTTCACCGGTTGGCTAGGTGGATATTGTGATTCATTGCTTGAGAACAAGCTACATAACATTGACTCGTCCTTGGCCATGCACTCGTTCCTGCCGCGGGCCAGTTGATACCTGTCCTCCCTAAACCAGTTTTGTGCCAGATAAACCTACATTCAGTCACGAAAAGAAACGCGATTAGGGGTATGAGAAGAATGAAGAGAAAGACGCAGAGCGCCAGAGTTGCATGCTCAAGCCGTTTCCATCAGCTTTGGGATTAGCGACGCCAAGCTGAAGAGCACGAGCCTCCTTCTAACGGCCTTTGGAGTTGGGGAACAGGTCCGGGAAGTGCTCCTTAGCATACTGCTCACAGGCCTGGGTCGCAGTTAGCATTACCGGTCTACAATTGTGCACTGCTGGGGGAGCAGGAACCTACCTTGGCAGGCTTGCCAACCTTCTGGCCAATCGTCTTCCACTTGTTGTTCTCGTACTCCTTGATAGCCGTAAGAAGTGCTTGGCTCTGTAATCGCGTTAGTTTTCTGGTTACGCTTCGCCTTAGCACATGACAAAACTTACCTCATCCTCGGCAAACTCGGCGTAATGCATATCCTTGTACCAGTGCTTCTTCACACTACCTTCAGTTCTTGTGGGGAATGTCTTGGCGATCTCGGCCCAGCTGTTCCCTGCATCTCTCATCTGCTTCAACCGAAGCTCCTCAGCTGGCGTCCACGGCGTATTTGTCCGACTCTTCTTGGCTGGAGGAGGCGCAGGAGCCGCGTTGGCGTCTTGAGTCGGTGTGGGGGCTGCTGGCATGGAAGGCGCTGCTTGTGGAGGCGGCGCAGCCACGGGTGCCGGGGCCGGAGCAGGCGTAGCTGAAACCGGAGCGGCAGGCGGAGCAGCAGCAGCGGTCACCGGCACCTGTTGAACGGGCTGGGGCGCAGCAGCTGGAGCGGGGGCATGGACGTGTTGAACCTGAGGCTGCTGAGCTGCTTGCTGCTGTACATGCTGGACGTGTTGAACCGGCTGCTGCTGCTGCTGTTGCTGTTGCTGGTGAAGCTGCTGGTGTTGTTGTTGAGGAGTCGGCTGTTGGTGAGGTGTATGCTGCTGCTGCTGATGCTGCTGCTGCTGTTGCTGCTGGGCATGAGTTCGTTTCCGTCCTCGGGGCGCCGGCGCCGGTGCTGGGGTTGGTGTCGGCTGCTGTTGGGGAGGAGCGGGCGCCGCTTGGGGAATGCTCATCGACGCCTGCACCGGCGTCGAGTGATGTTGCTGCGGCTGCTGAGACTGGTGGTGCTGAGCGTGCTGGGGATGCTGAGCATGTTGCGCGTGAGCTGCATGTTGCACGTGGCCCCCGTGCTGCTGGTGCTGAGGATGCTGGGCATGCTGAGGATGCTGTGGGTGTTGCTGGTGCTGTGGGTGGTGTGCTTGCTGGTGCTGGGCGTGCGGCTGATGTTGAGCTGTGTTCGGCGGTTGAGCATAGCCAGTGAAGTCAGGACGACGCTGCATGTCGCTCTGCTGATATGTGTGGGTGGCACTATGAAAGGCGGAATTAGCCCAAAGCTTCTCCCTCTGAGGTCAGAAGGGCAGCGTGAAGCCTGCAAGGCTTGATGGCTTCCTGATCTGTACGCGCAGCATCTCAAAGCCAGCCGCGAACAGATCGAGTAAACTTGGGTGCCAATGGCTGACTTGAAGAGCAAACATCTCGGTGCAGTGGCAGTCGAGAACCCCATTCCAGGTATACGACAAGCAGCCAATGCCAGCCATGTTACTCGGGATGGAGCTGGGCCCCGGGCTGGCGCAAAGCCAGGAACAATTATGACTTTGTACTTGCAGGTATACTCCATGTACATATGAGGCCTGATCCCTGTGATACTCGTGTGCAGTATACCATCACAGCACTACTGTGAGCAAACACCGCCCAAGATGGCGTGGTGAAAGACAGGGCGAGTGATGGCGGACTCCATTATAGGATTGGCATTGATCCACCAATTGTTGACCATACCCGACATGGTGACTGGGGTTGGGAGAATCAACACGTTGGCCCATCTGTCCTATTCCCGATGGATGCACCCAGGGATGTTGTATCGTCGATCTAGATCTGGGGAACACTCGCTCCACTGCAATACCTGTGACGGGCGCGAGGATGGGATGGGACAGACACAACCAGAGAGCCGTAGGACCAGGGGTGTCAAGAGGGGGGCCCCTTGGTGTGGGAATCAATCGAAGTGGAGAGTGGGATGAAGTGAGAGGAGACAATAGGTGGGAGTAACAAGTACGAAGAGAAAAGTAGGTACTTACTGCATGTCGTTTGCATGCTGGGCCGCCGGATTCTGGGAGTAGAGGTACTCCGGAACGGGGCCTACCTGCCACTGCTGCATGATCTGGACTAGCGTTAGCTCTCACTGCTGCCGCCGGATTGACTCTGGAGCACGGCCCAAAGAAAGAAAGAAGGAATTCGTATAACAGAGTTCATAGAAACATAGAAGGCCTTTGGCAGTGAAATAGAATGATTGAAGGGGATGGAAGGGGGTTTGGACCATGTTGGCAATAACTCAGAGAAAACATGTGGCTACCAGAGAAACTAGCAGGCTGGGAAACGGGAATTGGATGACGGGCGGGAGGGGATTTGGAGAGCAGGGGGACACGACACGGACGAAGGTCAAGTTCATCGCAGACAGACAGGTAGTCGCCGACATCAACGACCTAATTGAAAAGGAGTGAAGCAGGAAGGGGTGAACAGCTTGAATGAAAGCGGATGGGGCGGCCGTCTAGAGCAGAAGCACTGCACGCTGATGAACCGCACAGCATATACAGAGGAGACATCTCTGCCCGAGGACGTGGCACGACGCGTGCGCGGGGCTAAGGTGCAGATTCAGAGGAAAGCGGACAACTTACGGGCAAGCGATTGTCGGCTCAGGTCGACGGGGAAGTTCTGATCAAGAGCGTGGTAACCGGTCTGACCTGACGGCCAAGTCGCACACAAACAGCGATAGGCAGACGTGGTGGACAGCGCGACGCCGAGATGGACGGAATGCGTGCGTTCGTCTGTGGCCTCGTTTGGCGAGGCTGTAGATGTGCTAGGACTTCTGCTTGATGGGTCAGAGGGATGTGCGACAACACGATTGACCATGGACCAGGGCTAGGCCATGTGCTGCACAATGCGACGGCGAGTCAATGGATGGATGCCGAGGAGCATGTAGAGTACGAGACGGGGTTTAGGGCAGAACGGGTGCGGGCAGGTGGACAGAAAGTATTCCTCTGGTCGCAGGGAGCGCGACGAAAGTAGCGAGCGAGGTAGAGGGAATTGGGGCTGATGTATTCTCTACCAGGCCCCGTCCCAGGTTCGGGGTGGAGAGGAAAGCTTGAGGACTGGAGGTGGGAGGGGGAGGGGGGACTTTGGGGGAGGGGCGGGCGTCGGGCCTGTGTTGCGCAGGACCAGCCCGTGACCTTGACAGCGACCCCCGGCGCAGAGACGCGCGATGGTGCGTCTAGCTAAGGTCTAGGGGTGCAAAGTAGCCCACAAGTACTGACTTGGTGCAAGCTCTGCAGCGCGACATGCGCGACAACAGCTGTGTGCGTGTGTGCGGGATGGCCGGCGCTGCTGCTGTGCCGGCGCTCTCCTCGGCTCGGCTCCTCGCGGGCGCGAAGTGGGAGCACAGGGGGGCAACGGAAATACAGGATGCTGATAGATGAGAGAGATTGATGGACTTGGTGTTGTCTCGAGCCGTTGCTGAGAAGTGATGTGCTGAAGTGAGAGGAGCGGCGGGTGCTGGATTGCTGGGGTGGCGCAGGATGATGCAGTGGCAGTTGGCACCAGGTTGGTGGTTTTCCTTCTCTTCCCTTCCAGTGCCTTTTTGCCTTGGCTTTGGCTGCTGGTTGGACGAGTTGGGGTCCAAGGCTCTAAAAGTGGCGCTTGGCAGTTCTGTTTCAGCACCGCACGTACCTTTTTTATTTTATTCCCTTTGGTCCCCTGGGGGGTCTCCCGCCTCCTGCTAGCCAGCAACAATTGCTAGTACCGGAGAGATGGTGCGCGTTCAGTGAGTGGCAAGTAGAAAATGACGCGCAAAACTCTGCAACTATGAGGGCGCGCGGGCGCGGCTTGCAACGACTCCAGGGTGGGTGAGGCTGGGGATGATTTCACGCACGCGATTGCTTGCGCGTTATTCGCAGTGGTGATTCAGCGTCGACGACGGCCCAGGTGATGGGCGGAACCAGGCAGGCTACCACTCGAGATGCTGATGATGGCCCGGGGGAAGTACCTGCGATGAAAGTATCTTCGGGCTGGTCAAGCGGTTTTGGAGTGGCCCAAGATTTGCTCGGGGGTGTGGGTTCGGTTCTCACTCTGGCGCTGGAGGTGGGAAAAGGTGAAGAAAGTCGCAGGTAGGGGGGGTGTGGACTTGAAGAAGTACCTCGACTGTCTCTCTGGCCCGAGCTCGCGCCCACCCAACACGACGAATTGGGGGTCCTGTCAAAACCAACACGGTACCGCCCCCTTTGCCCCTGTCCCGGCCCCAGCCGGCTGTTGCCTGTCGCCAGCCCGCAACTGTCTCAGAGCCGCCTTGTACCATGTATCCAATGGGTCTCGCAGTTGCCCACGGCCCAGCGGCCGGAGGCTCTTTCTACCTACCTACTGTGGTACTGGGGTCACAGGTCGGCGCTGATTGGGACGACGGAGAACAGATCTCAGGCTGGTCGTCCCGAGGTCAGCCTGCGTCAACCGCCGAGAAGCATGACCGACCAGGTTTTGAGGGTCTCGGAAGTCTTGCCATAGCCTGAGCAGATTCAGTCGACACTAATAACTACGTACCAGGGTACCTTTCGTGCTTTGTAGAGGCCAAGGTCTCACGGTGCTATGGCTAGGGTTTGATTCACGACCTTGACGTGAGAGTCTGCTATTTACATAGTACCAACCTCGACCTAGGTGAGCCACCAGCGCGTAGATCAACAAATGCTAGGATCCTGGTCCGTTCTAGTCTGCGAAATCACACGAGCTCCCAAGTAAGCGCGTTGATGCTGTCACAGTTGCACTCGACGACACAAGAGTCGTTGTGGCCGGTACTACTGACTTGCTTGGCTCGGCTTGTTGGGGTTGAAGCTGCGGTAATCACCAAGTCACTGCAGAGGCAGGTAGAGTTACTACTATGCATGAGCAGTTGCAACTTGCAGAGCGTGTTGGGCATTGTACAATGATCTCGACGTAACAAGCAGACAAGTAGGCTGGATCTACTGTGTATTGCCATCGAATAGCAACTGTCCGTTTCAAGTCTCTCGATAGTTCTTGTCCCGCCTCCAGCTTGTACATCCATTTTTATACTATTTCGGGGCTGTAAATATTAATACCAACCGCCCAGACATATGTTTCCAAGGTTGTTAAAACAGGCACTCCACGCTGTACGTACAAGCACCCGTAGTCTCATGTTGTCACTAGCCGTTCTCGACCCCGGTGTAAACCCGAAGGCACCCTGGCAAGCCTGGCATCGATACGCACGGAAGGCTACTTAGCCAAGCTAGCAAAGGCCCCGCCGCTTTCGAGAGTGATAACTTGCAGCAAGACAAGTTGCGCTTCATCAACACTACACGAGGCGCAAATGTTCGTTCTCAAGCGACGGGCCGCCCATAGCCAAGAGGGAATCCTGGCTACTCTGAAGTATACAAGCTAGGAACGCTCTCTGCACTTGCATGTCGATTGCTTCCCTTGACCTTGGTGGATCTGCACTAGCTAGGTGCCAAGCTCTCGCTCCCCTGCCAAGTACCCGCTACTTTCTACACTCGTACTGCCAGCTCACGATGCTTGCAATATTTGCAGCTAGCCGTTGCTGCTGACTACGTTGCCGTGCAATTTTAATACACAGGTAGGTAGTCAGCGGGAAATAGAACGAGAGGTAAACGCAGTTACCTGCAACCTCGGTCATGTAACACTTCGACCGACCATCAATGCAAGATTCGTGCTTATATTCATCATTCCTGCCTGCCAAATGGGTGGCCGGCCGTATGCAACTAAAGCAGGCCGCCAATGGCCTCCACCTAACAATGGGCAGCTGGCTGTTGGGCATCCTGGGGCTTCAACTGACCCCTTTGGGCGACTGAGTCTTCGTAGGCGGCCCATAGGGGCGCATAGTTGTGAACGGGCAATTCAAGAAAGTAACATGTAGACATAGGTCGTGCTGGGAATGAGTATTTACTCAACTGGGTCGCAAAGTTTCTACTTGGCATGTACGCCAAAGACAACAGGTATGGGTCTAAATACGCTGAACTCGGCGCCTGTCGCCACCAAGGTACCAGGAATCTGCGGGTGCCAGTGTACCTCCTTCGCATGCTCCACGATGTGCTCAAACAGAAGTTGAGGGGGCATATCCTGCACCCCCGCCGTGTCCTTGCTTTCCTCGTCGTCCAGTTCGACAGACAGGTCCCACAGAGTGACCTTGTTGTCGCCGGCCGCAACGGCGATCATACTGTCGTCGGTCGGGTGCCATTCGATGCTCGTGATCTGCTCCTTGTGGTAGCTGAAGCTCGCGATGGGCGATGGCTTCTCGTCGCCTCCCTTCCACTGCCGCAGGTCCCACACACCCCATACGCCGTCGTCGTCTCCGGTAGCCAAGAGGTGCGTGGTCAAACGCGACCAAGACATGACGTTGACGTCGGTTTTGCTGACCGGCACGGTGATCGCCGGCTTCCTGCTCTTGCTCCGCACGTCCCAGACCCTGACGGTACCGTCGCTCGAGGCCGAGGCAAAGACCGATGCCTCCTGTGGACTCCACTGGATCTCCTCGACGCTGCTGGTGTGGCCCTGGAAAGCGCGGGTGTCGGTCACCCACCCGCCGCCATCCGTGCGAGTAGTCGCGTATATCAGGCCGTTGTTATCACCCGTCAACAACTTGCCACCGGGGACCAGTGGCGACCAGTCAAGGGCGTACCCCTCCGACTTGTGCGCGCGGATGGTGGAGAGAGGCTTGTTCTGCTGCGGAGTGATGACGGTGCCCGGGTTGTCAAAGGACTCCAGGTGTGGGGTGATGTCGTGAATGAGGACCTGGCCCGCTTCGGTCATGGTGGCGGTGAGGGTCTTTGGCGGCGAGGCGCCATCCTGTGACGGGATCTGGTGCGCACGTATGCGGTTCGTGGTTGCGTTCAAGGGGATCGACTTGGATTCGAGGATGGGGTCGGCGTCCTCGTCGTTCTCGTCGTCCGAGTCGGAGTCCTCCTCGTCCTGCCGCTCCATGCGGCTCAGGCCACTGAATTTCATGACCATCAACTGGTTCTCCTTCTCCCGCTTGCCTTCGGCTTGGGTGCCGGCAACGGTGTACATGGTGGCGGGATAGACCTTTTCACGCTTGTCGCCCAGGCCGTCCCGGATGACGTCGAAGGAGAGGCATGGCCACGGGGTGCTCAGGTTGTGGAGCAGCTCGTAGGTCCCCAGGTCGGGGGCTAGGTGCTGGCCGGCCTCTAGCTTGTTGCGGCCCACGATGAAGGTGCCGTTGCCGTTGTTGTCCACATCCATGGCGCCCGCTGTTCTATCCGGTCAGTGTTGCCCAGGGTCGACGGGGTGGGATAGAGCGCAGCGACTGACCTGCACGCTCCTCGGCTTCGCGCTCGGCGTCGGGTCTGCCATCAACGCCGGCCTCGAAGATCTCGTCCTCGCTCTCAAACTCGTCCTCGAATTCGTCCTCGAACTCGCCCATCTCGTTGTCAACGTCCATGGGCTCGGGCCGCACGCCGCCCTTCATGGGCACGTCGCCATTCTCGGCGTCTGCGGTACGCTTCGACATGGTCGCGAGGTCGGGAAGTGCGATTGAAGCAAAAGGCGCAGGGTTGGCGCGTTGCAAGAAAGAGGTGCACAGTAGGTCTAGAGTGGCGCCCAACGACCGCCGAGGGGCAAGCAGAGACAGACGCTATCGCCAGTCGCAAAATAATTTTTCTGCCAGACCCTGACCCCGCCAACGGCCAACGCCGTGGTTCCTTGGTGGGTGTCGGTCCACGAGCCCACTACGTATCGGAGGTTCGGTCGGATCTGCTCCACCATGGGCAGGCGGTGAAGATGCACCCCGAGGCTCTTGGTTCGCCTACGTGGCTAACCTTTGGAACGAAACTTACATCATTACATGTACATGTATACGTTGGTGGGAAGGGTAGGTACCCATGACAACACCGTACTCCGAAGCCTAGGAAGCCATGTAACTTACTTGCAAGCAGTGGGCTGTCAAACCGTGGTAATCGGTCAAGGCCAAGAACGATCATTCAAGCTACCGGTAGTAGTAATTTTGCCCGTTCAGCTACCATGGTATGTACCTAGGTATACAGTCTTGTCGAAGTCACTAGATAGGCGGTTAACATACTATGGTAGAGCTAGTTCTAGGTATTCCTTGCTGAGGTTTGCGCATCCACGCATCCATGCATTCGGGCAATCAATCTCGGCCTGGTGCAAACTTTTGTTACTTGAGGCGCAGCATTACACACCTAACCTGCAGCCTCTAGCGTGACTCGGACATTTCAAGGTACCGGCATACCTAGGCACTGTTCATTAACAAAACTCGGGCGACCTGGTCGAATACGCACCCCCCCACAACCCAACGCACCATGTACCCTCCCTTTCTCCCTCCATCTACGTCTCTCTCCCTCTCTCCCTCCCTGTGTGTGTGTGTGCGCGCGTGTGTATGTTACCGTCACCTGCAAAGCTTGACTGGCGGTTGCGGATAATACTCAAAGTCCCATCGTCACCTCTATGCTCCCAGGAGCTCCGAGGTGGTTGTATCTCATCTGGTCTTTCCAAACGTCCAAACTCTGCCGTATCACCTAGCACTCCTATTCTCAATAATGACCCAGGTCATTCAACTTGGCCTTCTCGTCGAAGCCGTCCTCAACGTGATCGGTGCTGCGGTGTTCATCAGATATCCAGCCTGGTGTCTATCATACGTCGTCTCTTCTGATACAGTACCACCCAGTGCCGCTGTGCTATGGCAAATTTACGGCGGCCTTGTCCTTGCTCTTACTATACCCATACTCCTTGTCATCCCCAATTCGCCGACTGTCTTTGAACAGCGGAGCCTCATTTTCAAGACTCTCACAGCGGGCGAGTTGGTCCTAATTGGTGTATTGAGCTGGCACGCCAGCAAGCCTATTGAAAGCGGATTTACTTGGTCCGGACTGGCCCTGAGCGCCATGTTCCTGCTGCCCGCACTCACTTGGCACTCTTGCGCTGCTTTTGTTCTGCCTGATCTTATGCGTCCAAGTACACGAATTAGGGATAACGGGGAAGCTAGGAAGGGTTTGTAGGTCAAGTCGTGTACAAACTAATAACGCTGATGATGGAACGATACTTTCGAATGCAGATAATCTGGTACTTCAGGTATTGCAATCTTCTAAGAGCTTGTTACATGGGTATCTCGGTGCCTTGCTCATGCCCTATGAAATTTTGCTCATGCCTTTTATTATTGAATGTTCTCGTAGCGTAGCAGCATTTGCACACACCAAGATCCCGTCAAGATCTCCGTACCCTTTTAAACCAACGGGGTTGTCCATCGCATGGCCCATTATAGCTGGATGACAGTGTCGATCTCTTTTTGTATTGTGTACGGCTAAGGAGTTTCTCTACCTTAGCCATCCGCTCCGAGTACCTTACTGGCACAAGTTGTTCTTGCACTATGCGATACCCATAGTGAACAAAAGTCTCCGCTAAGTCGACACAAAACTCGAAATCATACTTTGTGGGAAAGTCTTGGAGAACCGCCTGAACTAGGGTAGCGGCATGTTGACACAGCTTTTTTCCATTGGGACTGCAAAGATGACTTGGATCTACACCACGATCTAATAAGAATCGCACCGACGGTGCCGTTGGTGAGAATTTGCGTATACCGAAATAAACCGTGACTGATTCTCTCAATTAATTGCTAAGTGCAGTAGCAAATCATGAACCGTCGGACAGACGTTGTGGGAAAAGCTTTCCACCCAAAACGAGGCGTCCAGGAGCACCGCAATTGGCAAGAGCGGTGTCCAGGTAGTACGCGAGAAAACATTTGATTGTCACAGAAATTTGGCCGCCTTTGCGTTATAACCTCCATGGCCTTGTCTAGCTCGTTAAGAACAGGTATCAGGGACTCATGGCCATCCTCCCGTGCACAGATTGAGTGCCTGAGGATATTGGTGACCTGATGACGCAGATGCCCTAGTGGTGCTGTCTGTATGTTGCAGGTCTTAATTTGCGATAATGAAGCCTTGCAGAGGGATACATGTGCATCAAAGCCAGGGTTCACCAAGGTGCTCATCTGTATCCACACTTTCGGCTGTTGAAGGTAGTCGCGTACTGTCCTGTGAAGCAATTGAACACGCGGGCTATGCTTCACATTCGTTGTCTCGGGCCACTGCGTGTCATTCTTCCACGAGTTAGCAGTTACTAGTGTGCTAGGAGAATAACTGACTCCTCGGTGGACATTTTCCTATTGTCAGCTTCCAGCAGTCCTTTCGTCCTCCTTTCTAGCCTCCGTTTCATGACCTTGAGTCGCATGGCATTTCATCCCCCTGGAGCGGATTAGGCTCGAGTCTTTTCCAGAGCTCATCGTCATCGTTATCTGCAAAAGATAGATGGAGAAGCGTCAAATCCCCTGAAGCCCGGTGTATCTGGAAAAGCTGCGAAGACTGGCCCTTATACCGAGACTCTATACCCCATACCATGTGGTGCAATAGGGCCTCCAGCTCCGAGGGAAGTTCTTCTAGCCTGGCATGCAAGTCCGAGATTTTATCTCCATTTGATATTCCTTCCAAAAGGGACCGCACAGCCAGGACCACCCAGAGAAAGACACCAGCCGATCTCTCAGCTATCTCCTTGACAAGGCTGTCGGCTAAACCGGGAATACCAGATTCAAGCTCCTTGATACCTGGATGTTTCTCAAACTTTCGCGTACGAAGAACTCTATGTCTGGTCGAGTGAGATCCTGAAGTGTAAGACTCGGAGACTCGTGAAAGGCGTCCTGAAAGACTGGCCATGGACGACTGGCGCAACAAAGCTTGATGTTGGGCAACTGGACGAGAGACATCAAAACTGCAACGAGTTCAATATGGTTGCCATTGAATTCGTCTAACCCGTCAATTGCTACGAAAATGCGATACTGTGAGAATATTGGCTGCGAAAGCCGCCGAAACGTTCTCAAACACTCATCCACACCCCACGGTTGTGGGTCATCGCCAAACAGATTGAGAATTATCCAACGTTCTGGAAACAGTTCGCTCATAGCAGTGTCGGTCGTCAGCTGACTCACAATGTCGTGTAGTAGAGATCTGAGTAGTCCTTCGATTGACATCTGCATCTCAGTCCGGAATTCCAGAAATAGAAGCTGGCAGTGAGCGAAGGGTGGCAACCTGACCACATCAGGAGACAGTCCTTCGTCATAGGGTTGTCATGCATAAACTTCATCAATGTTGACTTGCCTGACCCGGCTTTGCCAGTGATCCAGTATACTCCGTCCCCTTCTTGAAGCCATCTTGGGAAGTTTACGCATGCCTTGGAATAATGCTCCGAGTCCTCATACACCCACTCAAACGTCCTTTTCATTGCTTCTGCGTTTTGTAAAGTAATAGTTAAGTTGGTATTACAGCACCTGGCTCAGGGAGGTTCGTACGTCCATGCATGCGGTCCAAGTATCTTATGCAGCCCTAACGACGCCTCCAACGGCGCTCCAATCAACAGGGCAGGGACTCGCTCCAGCTAAGAGAACGCCAGTCCGCTAGAGGCAAGGTGCCACGGTCGACACGAGCAGCACGGGCCCACAGGAGAGACAAGGGCCCACGGGGGGAAGATCTACCGCTAACAAGGTCGGTAACTCGATCCAATGTCCTTGAAGGCCTTGACCCCCCGGCCCCCGGCCCCCTGCCCCCCTGACCCCAGCACCCAACTCGCTGTTGCTGGCCCTTTCGCCCTGGCAACGAATGGTTGCAGCAGCGCTGAATCCTTGATTTTCGACCACGGTCGGGAATCCGAACGACCTGACGACGACAGACTTTCCCCCATCACCTCCGCCCAGCCAAAAACAACGGCTCTCGACGCTGTAGTCATTCGCTGCAAGACGTCTGTCGTCCCTGTCCATCGTTACTGAAGATCACATCTTAGCTATCTCTCCATTCGTTCCACTCGTGGTTCAGACACAGCCTCCGCCAGCCACCGACGCGCTCGCTGTCCAACCCGGCCTTGGAATTCAGCCCGCGAGAGCCTCCAAAGACCATCGTCCGACTTCTCCGTCTCCGTCCCCGTCCCTGTCCCCTTTCCCGGCAGTCATCAGTCGCTCACTCGCCATGGGCGGCTTCGGCGACTTCACCACCATCTGCGAGACGGCGCCTCTGCCGCTATGCGCCAATGTCGGTCCCATAACGTCCATCTCGAGCGGCGTCGGCATCGAGCCCGACTGCTTCGCCCGCAACATTGAGCTGGCCAACACCATCATCTTCCAGGGCGCCTCGAGCTTCATGCACATCATCGCCCTGATCATGACCGTCATCATGATCCTCCACATCCGTGGCAAATTCACGGCCGTCGGGCGCAAGGAGATCCTCGCCTTCTTTTACTTCTACATGCTGCTCAGCTTCTTCTCCCTCTGCGTCGATGCCGGCGTCGTCCCGCCCGGCTCCGGCCCCTATCCGTACTTTGTCTCCATCCAGTCCGGCCTCATCTCGTCCCTCGTCACCTGCCTCCTGATCAACGGCTTCGTGGGCTTCCAGCTGTACGAGGACGGTACGCCGCTGTCTGTCTGGCTCCTTCGGCTATGCTCCTTCGCCGCATTTGCCATCTCCTTCCTCGTTTCACTCGCCACCTTCAAGCAATGGGCAGGCCTGAGCCCCGTGAACACGGTCGGCTTGTTCACCGTCTTGTACCTCCTGAACGGCATCCAGCTGGTCGTCTACGGCGCCCTCCAGATTCTGCTGGTTGTGCGGACTCTTCAGGACCGATGGCCCCTGGGCGACATCGCCTTTGCCGTCTTTTTCTTCGTCATCGGCCAGGTTGTCCTATACGCTTTCAGCTCGACCATCTGCGACGCCACAAGCCACTATGTTGATGGCCTCTTCTTCGCCACAACCTGCAACCTACTGGCTGTCATGATGATCTACAAGGTATGCCCCATCTAATCTCCCACTTTCTTCACATGCTGACTTACCGCGCACAGTACTGGGACTCAATCACCAAGGAGGATCTCGAGTTCTCCGTCGGCACGAGGCTGAACAACTGGGAAGTGAAGGAGCTGTTGCCGGAAGACGAGAGGCGGACCACTATCTACGCCGACGAACCCAGTCCCTACGGCCAATCAAGTGCTTACGACCGGGGCTACTCTCCCAACGGTGGTAACAGGATGTCGAGATACTAGATGCCGGGCATATTCCAAGCTTGGAGAGTCACTGGGCGGGGAAAAGGAAACATGTGGATAGCGATCGTTTGGGCTGGAGAAGGGTGATTTTATGACAGCAGGACTTGGTGCGAGTCTCGTTACACTGCATTGGCAAGGGGTTTGTGGCGTTTATCTGATCACATGGGTAATTGAATAGTTCTACCACAGCGCGTAGCCAACTCTGAATGGGCAATGATCAACGGGTAATAGTATAGCGGAGATCCATGATCTCTTCGAACGCTGTGTCTACACGCGTCC
The DNA here is from genome assembly GCF_022829205.1 of Neoarthrinium moseri. Taxonomy (NCBI): domain Eukaryota; kingdom Fungi; phylum Ascomycota; class Sordariomycetes; order Amphisphaeriales; family Apiosporaceae; genus Neoarthrinium; species Neoarthrinium moseri. The sequence continues at coordinate 30,531 of NW_026055209.1, read as the reverse complement.
GGCTTTGGGAGGGAGACGAGACGAGACGAGACGGACATTTAGCAGCTGCAACGACCAGCAGCGGAACACTGAATCCGAACCACCGGCGTAGCAAGCACGCAGTTGATGCTGACGCTCCCCTGTCCCTGTGACATCAAATCACGATGCTTCGTCTAGCTGTCACGCTATCATGTGTTCGAAGCAAGCCGCAAAGGGATCGATAACGAGCGGAGAGTCTCAGTGACTCTGTGGGCTCGGCCATCCGATGTCGAAGGCACCTAGACCTTCGTATGCTATCAGAGCACCCCGTTCTGTCAGGTTGCAGGCTTCATTATCTGTGACAGGGTTGCGAAGCGCGAGTCTGGCCAGGACGCACCGGGAGGACGACGCACCGGCTACTCTAGTATTTGCGCGTCTCGGTGCACTAGCCCTCGTCGTCGCCGAAACTCAACTTGATCTTCTTCGCCCTTTTACTGCCCTTCTTGGTGCTCTTTGCCGGACGATCCGTGTCCTCCTTCGGATTGTCCCGCGAGAGGGCCTTGGTAGCCTCTACAGCTTTTGCAATGTCTGCGTCTACGCCACTGCTGCGCTCCTTTTCCTCACTTCCTCCGATCACGCGGCCGATCTTGCGTTTCCGGGCGGCGCCAATGACGGCAACCTTCTCCGACTCCTTATCGACGACTTGATCCGTGAGCTGATCCGAGTCCTTGGAGCTGGCTACTGTCTCATCGCCATCCCTGGCCTCCGTGCTGTCGAGTTGATCGGGCCTCAGGACCACCACGTTCCCTTCCTCGTCGACGACGACGGGCTCGTCCTCGGCTTCTTCGCTGGCGCTGCGGACGCGCCCTGGTCTTCTGTGCGCTGCAAGAATGGGGTCGGGGGTGTGGGCGTCGGATGTCTGCTGGCCGCGCAGCCGTGCGAGGAATGGCGGCAGGCTCTGGTCGTAAGACAGGTTCTTGGAAGTGATTTTGTCGGGCATGTTCCACACACCACACAGACGGCGGCCCGGAGGTTGAGAAGGCGCGGGGCTACAGGCGTGCGGTGGGAGTGTAGTGTGAGATGGAGGTTCCCAGGTGCCGAAAACGAGTCCGAAGAACACCAATCGGTTGTCAAGGCAACCCCGCAAGCTGGTTTGAGCAGTTTGGGTATTCGTAAGACCAACGCAGGACTGTGAAGATCAAATGAGAGGGTTGACCAACATTTGCTGGCTGGGCCTGGAGGTCCGGACGGAATGGTCCTGGCACCTGCGTCTCGCCCGTGACGGGAAGCTGGTGTGGGGCCGCCGGACCAAGGTTGGAAATCCGCCAGTCCATTATTCCACAGGACTATCTATGTGAACACAGTTTGCGAGCCCCGTGATTGTCCAGTGCGAGATGTGCCGTGTAATACACAACTACCTAGAATGGCCGTTGTGCGCGTCAGCTAACCCTCCAACAGTGACTTCTAAGGAGCCGCTCCTCCTTCATATTCGAAGCACACAGCGGGGCCTGAAGTATGAGAGTAAGAATGAGACATGTATTGTAAGTCTGACTCGGAGCCTCTGTGTCCAGATATCTAGCCTCCTCACCGAATGTTTCCGCCGGCCTCGTGAGGGAGCTTGTTCCCGGCAAAACCCTGTACTGCACTGCCAATGGCCTTCATGTCTGGGTCTTCACCCTCTGCCGTGGTCCAGTCAATTTGCAACACTCCTGCTGGTGGCGCGACGCCCTTTCTCACCAACGCTACAACTTCGTCTCCTGGGCCACCCAGAAGTAGCCTGCTCTGTTCCCAGTCACCATAGGCTTGCCACCACCATTGATGAGTCACACCATCTCGTTCCTTGTAGCCTGCGTTCCCGTCTGGCCCTATGCGCCTGGTCCATGGCTTGTCCACAATGTAGTGCAGGCAAATGACCTCTTCATCCCGCCATATATTCTCGTGCCAGTATCTCATAGTTTTTAATGCATTATACTGCCATCCAAGAGCCTTCCATTTGGAATCAAAGTAGTGCGCCAGAAAATCTTGATCAGGGAACTTAAAGGTGGATAGCAGGGGTGTTGTGTTGAAAAGCGAGAGCATATCGTCCCAAAGCTCCTGGGACGGTCGAAATACGAACATCCCACCGTTGAGCCATCTGTGTGTTCTGGGTCCATCAGGGGACGGCTGGGTAGGATGGCTGAGTGCTACTGGGTGAACAATGGGCGTGTAAGCGCAGTTCTCTGTTCGCCAGTCGTCTGGTGCCCATGGGTCCCCGTCCCGGTTGCAGACACAGGAGTGATTCGCAGCTAACCATCCCCTTGGCATCTCCCCCATCTTCTCAAAGATGGAGTCGACATCTCCGAAGACAGTCATATCTGCATCGAGGTAGCAGACGACATCATACTCAACAAGCTCGAACACTCTTAGCTTTGTCCAGGTGTCTTCAAATCGTTCCGCAATGAGGCTAGTCCTTCTCCCTTTTGGTGGCAGAAGAATCTCGCATTGTCGCAGAGTAAGATTGCCGTGAAGAGCCTCGTATTCAAGCGCACGAAAGGCATTATTCGAGAGAGAAGCTGTCCAAAGAACAACCAAAGGGTACCTGCTTCCATGCTTCCGAAGCGTGTGAGCCAAGACTACCACACCTGCAAGATAACTGCTTCGCGTGATAAGTGTGGCGTATGCACGTCGGGTAGAGCCATCCATCGCGGTTGTCAGGAATGTTTGTTTAGCAAAATACGCGAAGTATCGCCTGCGGTGATGGATGGTTAACGAGGCCGGTTGGTCTCAGCATCTACTACGTCATCCGAACCTAGCATTCGTTTTGCCCGGTCATGTGCACTGGGAATGCTCCTAGACTTAGATTGCACTTTTACATGTTTTGAAACACATCTGATAAGTCAAGTGAAATTCATAGCTGCTGCACCAATACATCTTAAGCTCGGTTGACACTCAATGTCACATTCCCTGTGAGAAAATGATCCACACTCATAGGGTAATGGGCGAACATATTTTGATATGCTTGATAGACTAATCGCACACGATATACTCCTGCAAATCCATAATCTGTTTCGAGAAATCTGGTTATGCACTGAGTTCATGAGGTATTCCGATACCAAACACATCGCATTCAGGTTTTGCCACTTTTCAGCACACTCGGTGTGCAAACCAAGGCCTTATGCCTGGACTCTGATGCCGTTTGTGTGGATCTTTGAATGGCTGTTCTTACTTGGATTGAAGGCAGCCTTCGCCTTCTCCAACGAAGAAGCGTCACCATTAACATGACCGTTCACACCATCAGTGGGTTGCTCTTTTTGTAAGAGATCAGCTTCATCAGCAGTCTCACGAGCATTGGCAGCTTCCAGTACGTTATCCGTATAACCAGTATCACTGGTATCGACGTAAGCCTCTAAGCCGGCACCCTCCCGTGGTAAAGTCTTGCAAATCCGTTTGTGTTCAACCAGTGCAGACTTGAGTTCCGTGTCGGAAACGTCGTTTAAAAATTTGCAACTTCCTAGAGGATTTGGCACTGGTAGGCGCAGTTGGCCATCCCTTGTTTTGAGGATGGCGGTGGTTCCTTTCTCAAGAACATCATCGTCAAACTGAGGGTGATCAAGTGTAAGCCCAGCTCTGGAGAACAAGGCAAACAGGCGGCGATGCTCAGTATCGGTCAGAAGACCCCTCTGCTTTGCTAAGGTCGCCGAGTACGCCATATCAATTGAGATAGCATGACCATGTCGCAAAGGGGTGTCGGGAATGAGTTCGTGCAGAGGAGACCAAGTGTGGCCGTATGCGATGACACGATCCAAGCCGATTTCGTGGAGATTCGGAGACTCAAGTTTCAACATTTCGTATATACCTTCACGGTTGATCTGATGACATTGTTAATCAAAAGCCAATAGTACTCCTGGGTATGGAAGCATACAACGTCTGCCGCCTTTCGAACCTCAACAGCCGAGTTATCTGCTCGGCCGAATTTCGAATCGATCAGCTGCTCACAATACTTGTCAAGAAGGTTAAAGACCTCGAGGTGAGAACATGAAGAAATCTTGATCAGTTCTGCAAATCCGTTTCGGACCTGAGCAACTGGTAGAGTGCGAAGCATCGTGAAGTCTAAGAAAGTATGGACAGGCGCGTGATACGCTCCCAGGCGGTTTTTGTACCGGCCGTAATTGACAGCAACTTTGATGCTGACGCTGGCATCGATGAGCCCGATGACAGTGGTAGGCACACGGATAAAATTGGTGTTTCTCCGGTATGCAGCACAAGCAAACCTGGCACGTATTATGAGCTGAAGTTTAGGATATCAGAGTAGAACGGGTTCGTACCCTGCAACATCGGTGACCAAACCACCTCCAACCACCAAGACCGGTTCCTGTGATCTCACTTTTAGTTGAACGTCGAAAGGCTATGGAGAGATAGATTGCAATACCTTTCGAATAATGCCGAAGTCTGTCATTGAGTCGCAAATGCCCAAGAACGTATCGATTGTCTTTGCCTTTTCCCCAATGGAAGTCTTGTGGACCGTCAACTGCAGGCCGAAATGATGGAAATATTGCTCCATCTTTTCCCCATAAAGTTTATAAACATTCTTATCTGTGACAGCAAGTACTCGGCCCCATGTCTTGTAGCAATCAGCAAGATTGGGTTTGGTGGTGTCGAATACTCCATCAACAAAAGTGAAATCATATTCGATTTTCTCGTAGCCCTCGACGTGGAACCCAGTCTTCGTCTCGGATACGTTCGCCTGGAGATCGGACATATTTTCTATTATAACTTGAGCGAAAGATGAGAACGGTTAAGAAAATGTGATCCCTCAGTAATGCTATATGAAGTTAAGATTGATATAGGCGTGTAGAATTCCTGCGATGATTTAAGCCTGATGGAATAATTGAAATCATTAATTTCGAGGAACTATGGGAAAGTATAAGTCTGCCCCTGCTTCAGGGACAAGAGGGGATGAGACTACTAATCCCCAAGTGTCTTCCCAAGCAAATAAAGGCGTCATCAACTATTGTATGGAGAAACAGTCCCCTTTGTTCCCCCCTGTTTCGAAAGTAGACGTCTTCGACACATCATGAGAATTTCGTTGACGCTTGCTAGCTAACGAATATTCCCGAACATCTTCAGGAACGCCCTTTCATTGCTCGATATCACGCGTAGCGTGAAGTGGTGTAGACCCTAATCTACTCAGGCTTGCTTAGAAGGAGACCTCAGCTCACGATTACATGCGCTAAATACCAGGAATTGAGTTTGTACCACGTGCATAGTTGGATCTTAGTCCCTTACAAGGTTTGGGCGAGCAGATCAGCGGTCTTGTCTTGATGCGTGCAATGTAACAGTAAGACCAGAGCAGCTTGAGAACTTGACCTGATTGGTTGGAATATGTCCGCGTCACAATTACTAGGACATTCTTGTAGGGTCACAGAGTCAATGACTTCAGGACACGGGACAGTGACACCACGCATTCCTGCGAGACTGCACGTGGCATAGAGAAAAGTTCATGGGAAGCTCCTTGTAAAAATCACATGTGTAAAAGCCATGGTCGTTCAGACAGCCGAAACACGCGCGAGGAGGCAATGCTAAATCTGAATCGACAAAACGCGCCGCGGTAGACTTCATTCGCACGACCACACACCTAGGTAGATTTCCCCATGGGCAAACTACAGAAGAACGGTTTCCAGGGAGAGGCGTATCAACCTCAAGAAGAGGTCTTTGTATGTATAGACATCATTCCGGCTCTACTACTCTAATGCATAACCTAGTTCAACGATGGTCGCGAAATCGCTCTTCTTCACTATGTCTACAGCCACCCAGAGCTGGAGAACATGCGCGGGCACCCTCAGAAGATCCTCGATGCCATTGACGAATATGGCAGGACTAAGAAGTATCTTATGAATATCGGCGAATATAAGTCGAAAACGGTTGTCGACCTGATCAGGGAAGTGAAGCCGCAGACTATGGTAGAAATTGGTGCATATGTTGGCTACTCTGCTATCGCTTTCGCCTCAGCAGTCAAAGATGCCGGCGGCAGGCGATACTATAGTTTGGAACACAACCCCGAGTTTGGTGCCGTGACTACAATGCTCGTGGATTTAGCGGGGCTCAGTGACATTGTCAAGGTTGTTATTGGGTCCAGCTCGGATACTCTGAGGCGCCTGGCTAAGAATAGAGAGATTGATCATATTGATCTCTTGTTCCTCGACCACCAGAAGCCTCTTTACACACCAGATCTGATGCTGTGCGAGGAGCTTGGCCTAGTAGGACCTGGGTCGGTATATGCTGCAGACAATGGTCAGAAACATACTACTCCCAGTTGTTTACACTGCTAACGTTTCAAGTTGTCAAACCTGGAAATCCTCCTTACCTTGAATATGTAAGGAGCACCGTAGCGCAAAAAAAGAAGCGTTTTGCGGCCCTCGGACACGATGGACTGAAAGGGAACCCCAATCTCGTGTATAAGAGCGAATTTGTTGAGGGCTGGGAGCCAAGTGGAGTGCCTGTAAGTTTCCATCTTATTTCAAGTGATTCAAGTCATTGAAGTGCCCAACTGACTTCATTAGGACGCCTTGGAGATTACGACGTGTGTAGAATCCTGAGGTAACAACTCTCGTTGTTCATAGATTATACCACTATATAAATACACGATGATTGTAAGGCAACGTGCTACGCAAAGATGGCCGAAGTCTTTGAAAACGGGTAGTGACAGACAGTGACAGCAACTGCAATTGAAACTCGCCTCGGAGTAATCGCCGCGAATGATTGAGTATCTAGGTGAGGATATACATTCGAGTCATGTAAAAATTGAGGCACTTCGATTTTGGGCAGATATTCTCAGCAGTGAAGCACGACGCCTCTGTGAGTGGTTAGGATAATATTGATCAGTCGTTGTACGTCACATTCGGAATGATATGGCAGACAATGTTTCCAACGTCGATGCATTCGACGTTGGAGTCCTCAGCTAATGCACGCGTTGCGTGTCAATGTCATCGTCATACTATCAAGGGGCTGATGAATCATCACTGAATGAGGCTCAGACGAGGGATGGGTTGTGATTGGCTGTGGCATGTAAGCGCCAGCAGCATGTTAGTCTTTCTGAAGCGCTTTGACTTAACCGGGGATTTCCATTGGAAATCTATCCGATTATGCAAAAACGGGGGCTATCAACTAGACCGTCTTCGAAATCCGTCGAATGTGAATTACTTTACGGTTTCAATTTATCGGCACAGTATTCTTGGTGACCCAACTTCATTGTTGCAAATCCTTCGCTATTACAAGCAAGGACTTGATGAGAGCTATCATGGCATGGACATCGTCCACTGACAGTATTAAGGCTGCTGGTCTCATTTGCACAAGTATCTTGCTATTACCCTGGACACTTGTGTTTGTGTCCATCCTGAAATGCATACAGCTTCTTTTTTCACATTTGGGCCCTCGTCGAAATAACTCGAAAGACGCCTTGGTCGCGCCTCGAAGGACTATTCTGGTCACGGGAGTCGGCATGACTAAGGGATTGACTCTTGCCCGTGCATTTTATCTTACTGGCCATCGTGTCATCGGAGCAGATTTTGAGAGCACCGGCATCCCATGCTCTGGAAGATTTTCACACAGCATTTCTGTGTTCCGAACTTTGCAAAAACAGAACGCAGCCAACACTAAAGCGGAATACACACACCAGGTTCTGAGGATAATTAAGGATGAGGGCATAGATCTTTGGGTTTCCTGCTCAGGAGTAGCCACCTCGCTAGATGACGCTAGAGCAAAGGAACTTATCGAAGAATCTACTCCGTGCAAATGTGTTCAGTTTGGAGTACGGGAGACGGCGTTATTGCACCAGAAGGACTCTTTCATGCGAGAAGCAGACCAGCTCGGCCTTGCAGTTCCTCAGACCTATAGCGTGTCTTCAACCGAGGATGTACTTCAGGTTCTGTCAAATAATCGGAACACTTACCCGGAGCGGAAGTTCATTCTCAAGACTGTCGACGTGGACGACGTTCACCGAGGAGATATGAGTCTGCTCCCTTTTCGGTCCGACTTCGAAACACAAGAGCACGTGGTTCATCTTCCAATATCGCCATCTAAACCTTGGATCCTCCAAGAGTATATTCCAGGAGGCGAAGAGTACTGCTCTCACTCACTGGTCGTCCGAGGAGAGGTCAAGTGTTTCGTGGCATGCCCCAGCGCTGAGCTGCTGATGCACTACCGTGCCCTGCCACGAACCTCTCCACTCTCGAGAGCGATGCTTGCTTTCACGCGCGAGTTCGTCTTACGCTCGGCCCACCCTGAATTGCTCACCGGCCACCTGAGTTTTGATTTCATGGTCAAGGATACCTCAATTAGTGAGAAAGGCCTTGCAAGGTCAATATACGCAATAGAATGTAATCCACGGGCGCATACGGCTGTGGTACTATTTGCTCAGAAAGGCCATGAAATGGAAGAAATGGTTGAAGCTTACATCTCCACACTCGAAAAAGCACCTGCAGACCCCCAAGTGGTGTTCCAACAGGACGGATTAAGCGAAGATTCGATCATAACACCATCCAGTCCCCTGCCGCGCTATTGGATTGGCCATGATCTTGTTAGTCTGGTATTCCATCCCGCTATTCACTGGGTGATGGGGAAATTGAAGGCCTCCGACTTTCTAGAGTCATGCGAAGTATTTGTCGTTCACGTTGTTTCGTGGAAGGAAGCCATTTTTGAGACTTGGGATCCCGTTCCAGTCTTCGCTCTCTACCATATCTATTGGACCCTAACAATCTTCTCGGCATGGCTATGGGGTCAACGGTGGAGCAGGCTCAACGTCAGTACGACAAAAGTGTTCGCAAGTTAACCCCTATGTCAATTGTTAGGCGCATTAAGTCATGCCAACTCTGCCCGTTGTGCCTGCTGATTTCATGTGATGACTGAGTTTGGAGCCGAAAATGATTCACTATGAAAAGAGAAATCTCGGTGTGCTGCATTGCTTTATCTACACAACACCACAAACCGTAAGACCTGAGAAAACCTGTATATGCAACTTTGATCGGCCGAATTTGAAAGTCTGGCCTCAGTTCTGTCACCCTGAGCTAGGGGATACAGATTTTGCCTCGTTCAAATTTCCGCTCATCGCTTCCGGTTCTTGGGCCTGCAAGAAGGACTAATTGTCTAGAGTCTTCGCGCTATTGTGACTTTCGCGATGGACTTAAGTCTAAAGTCGGTAGTGCCACCTTCCCTTAAATCCACAATTCACGGTCATGATGGTCATATTCACTTAACCGTCATTGAATTGCCGGCATTTGACTATGCAAAAGGGTGGGCTACCCTACGTAGATTTTAAGCCGTCAATGACCTCATACGTCGTCGTAGATTAATTAGTATGAGAACGATCGATACTAGAGCATAGAGGGAGGTACTCCTCTCGGAGAACCTACAAGATTTCTATTGGAGCGAGCGACAGCTGAGTTCTTTGGTCATCCCGTATTCCAAAGTTGTAATAAGCGCGTAAGCATACCTTGGCTGGGCTCTTGGGAGAGCATCACTTCGCCGCCAAAGAGTCTGGTTTGTCGATCGCATCTATTGTTAGAGCAAGATGATAACGCACTCGTGTGTTACTTTCTTCGCCCATTCTGCCCACCACCTGCAGCGCCGCCGTCTAATAAGAACAAGTTTTTCGTGCCCACCAAGACATACCCAAACAGCCCATATTGAACCCTGGTTTAGGGAAATCCCCAGGAACTTATAGCCGTCTGAAATCAAATAACCTGTCCCTAATCCCCGGTCGCAATGCCCGCCCCAGAATTAAACTATTTTACCTGTACGCTCGGAGAAGCCGCCTTGTGGAAACGAAGACAAGGACACCAAGAACAACAGGCGTATAAGGATGTGATTGAGCTGGTAGACTTACAGGCTCAAGAACTTCCCGATTCAGCAGCCATTGGATTCGCCAACTTTGTTGATGCAGATACCCAAGCAGAGACGTTGCATCGTAAGTTCTTCTTTGTTTCTCTCGTACAGATATGCTAAGCCACCAATAGAGCCGTCCCTTCTATCCTTCAGAGAGCTGAGCGAATTCTCCGTGCAAGCTGCTGCTATCTTGGAACAAGCTGCCCCTCCTTCGTCATCAGAAACAATTGGTCTGCTATGTAGTAGCAGTCTCGATTTCCTTTTGACTTGGCTGGGCCTCATGCGGTTGGGACATACAGTATTTCTCCTTGCGTATGTCTGATATATGAGAATATAGATAAACTGCTGACCAATATTACAGTCCACAATTGAGTGCATTAGCAATTGAACATTTGTGCCACAGTGCAACAGTCAAATCCATTTTTGCCGGACGATCTGAAACGAAGCTGGCCTCCCAAATGCCAAACAAAATATCTATAAAACCCATACCGAATTATTATTACAATAGTTCCAAGTCATATCCGCCGGGAGATATCAATATTGCAGTGTCACAGCTGGCCTATCTCCGCCATACCTCAGGCACAACATCAGGGTTACCAAAGCCGATTCAGCAAACGAATTGGGGTGCCGTTGGCGCTCTGCCTCGACTCACTGGAGATTTCAAGATTGCAACTTTCTCTACCACACCTTTATACCACGGAGGTCTTGCGGATTGCTTTAGAGCATGGACGAGCGATGCTATGGTATGGTTCTTTCCAGAAGGACTTGTGCCTATCACAGCGAAGAGCGTAGTTTCTGCAATTGAACACGCACGGACTATAAGTCCCTACCAAATAGGCTACTTCACATCCGTGCCGTACGTTCTACAATTGCTCGCTGGCCATGACATGGGAGTAAAAATCTTGCAGACAATGGAAATAGTGGGCGTGGGTGGTGCAGCACTTCCCTTATCAGTAGGCGATCAGCTTACCAGCGCTGGCGTGAACCTTGTTTCTCGTCTGGGAAGTGCCGAATGCGGGTTTCTAATGTCTTCACATCGAGACTATTCAACAGACACCAATTGGCAATACCTCCGCCCAGCATGTGATGAAGATCTACTTTCATTTGAACCACGAGAAGGCGGGTTATACGAGCTCATAGCTAAGCCGGGGTGGCCACTCAGGGCTGTAACAAATCGGGAAGATGGATCTTACGCTACATCCGACTTGTTTCAACCACATTCTAGTATAGGTAACGCATGGCGTTATCACAGCCGGGCAGACTCTCTAATAGTTTTGGCCAACGGGAAAAAATTTGATCCTTCACCCATAGAAGGCGCCTTGCTTGCTTCCACCAAGGCCTTGGAGGACGTCCTCATCTTTGGCACTGGGAAAGATTTTCCAGGAGCCTTGCTATTTCCAGCTACAGCTACAGACGAGTCAACTGAAGAGGAAGTCTTATCTGCTGTATGGCCCATTATCGAGCGTTCTAATCCAAATTCTCAAAGCCACGCCCGGTTAACCAGATATGCTTTGGTCGTGGTTCCCAAGTCTGGAAATGAGCCCGCACTTGAGAAAAGTAGCAAAGGGACAATCATGAGACGGCAGGCAGAAGAGCGGTATAGCAGGTTTATTGAATCTGTCTATGTCAGCTCACCCGATCAAAGCTTGAAAGCGGATGAACTTGACGATGATGAACTCGTGGCTGGTATATTTGGGAAGTTCACACAGGTTGTTGGTCGGAGTATCAGTCTAGAGGGAGATGTCTTTCATCAGGGTGTTGACTCAACTGCTTGCATTCAGATTCGAAAGCTTATTGAGTCTAGCTTGCTTCCGGACGGGTGTGCGCCATTACCTGCGAACATCATCTATGAGTGCGGAAGCATTCGAGCGATAGCGGACTATATAAGAGCCAACAGACAAGGAGGTGATAAACCAAAAGGGGCACAGCGAATGCCACCGGGGGCTGATGAAATGGACGAGATGTGGGATTTAGCAGAGGCGTTCAGCAACTTCAGTCGTCTAATAGTACGTCCCGCAGGTTACCAGCATCCGCAAAATACTGTTATTCTCACGGGGGCAACCGGAGGACTTGGCGCCCATCTACTGCATTCGTTACGTGTGGACCCCAGCGTCTCCAAGATCTACTGCTTGCTGAGAGCTCAGACTTCCTTGGACGCCCACGAGCGGATTTCAAAGGGGCTATCATCTAGGGGTTTACCAGGATTGCCGGACACAACATCTCCTCCAAATCGAGCAAGCAAAGTTGTATGCCTCCCATGTGAGCTGGCTGAGCGGAATCTGGGGTTGACAGACTATTGGAGATGCCGACTCAGCAAGGAATCTACTGTGGTTATCCATGCAGCATGGACAGTGAACTTCAGCCTGCAACTAAATTCATTCAAAGACCATCTGCAAGGGATACAGAATCTGCTCTGCTTCGGACTTTCTTCAGGAATCCACTTTGCTTTCATCAGCTCCACCGCTGCAGCTAGTTGCTTGTGTCCACCGATACCAGAGAGAATTTCATGCCACCCGACCGGCGCGTCACCCTTGGGGTATGCAAGATCTAAGTGGGTTGCTGAACAAATATGTGCTGCGGCAAGCGATAGGTGCAAAGCCAACCTTGCCCAACATACGCCATCCCCGAACATATCTGTCATCCGTGTTGGGCAACTCTGCGGCAACAAAGCCGGCGCTTGGAATACCAACGAGGTATATCCGTTGATGTTATCCACAGCCAAAGTGGCAGGGTGCTTACCAGACCTCAAAAGCGAAGCCTTAAACTGGCTTCCAGTTGATCAGGCGGCGACAGCCGTCCTTGACATAGCACTATGCAACGACAAGCATACAATGGATCCGAAAAAAACTGGCATTGCTCAAAACACACGAGTATACCACGTCTTGAATTCATGTCATCGTCCAACTTGGCAAGAAATGCTTGACTGGCTACTGGATGAAACCGGGGATGGCTTCGATGTAGTCGCGCCCCTCGAGTGGGTAAAGCGTCTAGAATCAGGATTGAGGGTGCGAGCCCCAGGCCACCCATCACAGAAGCTACTCGGTTTCTGGAACGACAAGTATAGGAAAGATGGGGACATTTGTTCTCACCAGGCGGAAAACGGCGCCGACGAAGCGACATGGTGTAGGTATGAGACTTTGCATGCTGCGCAGATGTCGGAGGTCATTGCTCAGAGAAATCCTTTAAAGCGTGATCATGTCATAAAAATGTGGCATTGGATTTGTGCCAATGTATGTAGTAAGGACGAGCTAGAGGCATAATAACAAAACCTACTCGTAACTTACGCTAACCAGAATCAAACGTACCGTGCAGGTCTCGTTGGACCTCCGGTGACGGACCTTGAGTATTATTACTTAGTGTCGCAGTCCTTCCTACAGGAAATAGGAGGACAAGACTCAGTCTTGTATTCTTACAAGAGCTAGAGGAATACATTCTATCGTACCTGATCTTCGACCCCATTGTGATAGTAACGATATCTGCAGACTACATATTAACATAGGCTATCACGTGCAACGACAAACATGGAGGGTGCTACAAATTGCACTGGGCACTTGAATCACACTTAAATCATTATTTAATTCACGTCTTTATGCATGTGAACTTTTCGTAGAATTCCGATTGTTAGTGATTACCTAGGCAAGGGAGACATTCCTCCCAGTCGAGTTTTTTAAGAAAACCCTTAAACAGAGATGTGATTTGCTACAGTAGAAATTGTGAACACGAAGAATTGTAACTTGCCCATATAATATATTTGGATGCATTCCAAGTAATCTTCCTGTTACGCTTCTGCCATCCTTCCACATTGGGAGCATATCAGTCTCTGTCGGGTACCCACTTTCTTTGTCTTAAAATCACGACCGCCGCATTTGGAACACCTCAGGTCGTTGCCACCATCGCTGGTGCTGCCACTGGTCAAACCCTCACTGGTCAACGTGCTTACAACGCTTTCGTGACGTTCATATCCAGGACGAGCATCCGGAGGCGCCAGGCGGCTGGTATCGTGCGTCTTCAAGGGGACACTCTTCCTCCGACTGTTAAGGTCGCTTTTATCTGACTTGTCAGTCTGAGACCGCATCACGCGTGCACCCAAGCTCTTCCGGCGACCTTGATCCTCAGAGTCGTGGCCCATCGAGATTATCGGTGCTTCACTTGCAACTCGATTGTGTCTCTTCTCAGGGCCTTCAGACCCGTGACCACTATCTTCGGAAGGTTTACTCCCGATGCCACGCCACCGATTCAGGTTCCAGAACGAGTAACTAGCCCCAGCAGGGTCTAGTCGGAGGCCGCCATCGCTTTCATCATCAACACTCCTGAACGTGAAGCTTGGAGTGGGAGGCTGGAAGAATTTGTCGGTTGCATGAGGACGCTCATGCTCATGAGACTGGATACTGGGAGTTGGACTCATGGGTGGCAGGGATGGTGATGCTATTGAACTGGTATATGGCGGACGCCTGGCTTCGGAGGCCAAGTTCGTAGTGTTGGACGCTGTAGGGGTACGTGCCTTGGCAGGGCTGACGGATCGTTCACTGCGAGCCGGGGTCGCCATCGCGATCGAGCTAGGTCTTGACGAAGGTGTCCCTTCGATCCCCTGTCGCCACGACATGATGCGCTCCGAATTCACTTGGGGTGGTTGCGTGATCGATCCGCGGCGAGAATGAGGATCTCGGCTGCTGACACTCGTCTTGGTCATGATGCTACCAGTTCGTCCTAAAAGCCCGTCTCGGCCCAGCTTCCGTGAGAATGTTGAACCTGTCTCCCAGGTCTCATGCCGGCGTTTCACAAAGGCACAGTCTTGACGGAAAACTTTAATGATCCCGTCATGGTCACTTGTGACGATAATATTTCCATCAAGGTGTTTTGATCGGGCTTTGAACGCCGGCGTGCTTTCTGGTTTGGTGACCTTGGCTATATCGCACTCTGTTTCTTGTGGCAGCGTAGTCTGACTCGCGTTGGTTTCACCCTTACTGACCAGCGTGATTGGTGGCGGGTTGCAGAGTGTAAAGATCGGATCCTCCGACGCCTGTAAAAGCTGGCGCGTAACCGTCGGTGCAAACACAGCTTGCGTGACTATCGCAGAATGAGCTTCAAAGTACTCACATGGCCGCTTCTCCTTGTTATCACCCTGCGAGGGCCCAGTAGACCAGATGAAGGCCTTTCTGTCTTCGCTCCCGCATATGACATATTTTGCATCATCACTGAATGTGGCGCGTATTTGATTACACGAGTTTTCGTGGCCCTTGATTTTCATCTCCATGGCCTTGTCCCGAAGATTGTAAATTCGAATACGAGAGTCGTTCGACGTAACCAAGACTTTCACCTCCCCATCAGGAGCGTCAGGCGGAAACGCCATGGTATGAATACCCGTGATTTTACTGCCCTTTGCATTCTTGCCTCGCGATGACCGCACATACATCTGAGTCCCAAACTTTAGCCCTTCGGTCTCGTAGAACGTACATAGACCGTTAAGGCAGCCGGCGATGCATGTTTTCCCATCAGGAGAGAACGCAACGGCAGTGATCAGGTCAGAGATCTGGCTCGAATAAGCAACTGCCTTGTCCGGGATGCTCCAGAGCCTGAGAATGGAATCGAGGGAACCCGCGAGGAAGAATCGGTCGTCGCGTGGGTGAAATGCGATTGACGTGACGAAGTCTTTGTGCTTGAAGGTGCATAGACATTCCTGTCGGCTAATGTGCCACAATCGCACGGTCTTGTCCATTGACGAAGAGAGCAAGAAGTTGTTCTTGCTCCAGCTGAGATCCAGGATTTCACCAGTGTGACCTGCTAGCTCGCGGAGTGGGTGGGTTCGAAAAACAGGGGCGCTTAGGCGTTCGCCAGTGCTGCCAACATCACTACTGACTTCCTCTTCGTATGCTGTTCGGTCTCCAGATGTGGCAATAACCCCCCAAATGCGTACGATACGGTCGCGGCCGGCGGTGGCGAGATATTTACCGTCCTTGCTGAACTCCATGGCCCAAATAGGGCCACCATTGTTAATATCTCGATGACCAAACCCATGAACTGGCTGGACAGGGGCACCGTTGATGGCAGTATTCGCGTCCACGTGTTCCTTTGGTGGCTGTTATCAGGTAAGCTTGAGTTAAAAAGAGATTGAAAAGTAGAAAATGATATATACAGAGGCACCCAGCGGGTTTGGATTGTTGTGAGCCTTGCAAAGACTGTGGATGTAGCAGTCAACTTGGATCCCAGGCCGAGTCAGGCCGAGTCAGGCCAAATGGTTTACGCCAAATGGGGCATGGGGATAGATCCATATACGAAGTAGCATGGAAGGAACCAAGATGCCGGCTGTATTTCGCCGCAGTAAGTAAAACAGTGCAAATTTCTTACCTGAGTTCCGACTAGTTGTTGCGCAAGGAACATACGGTCAAATTCCTTCGCCTTCTTGCCATGAGCCCGAACCTTTATATACCGAGGTGGCTCCTTGTGGTGCGGAATATAGCCTGCACCACCTACAACGGAGGAGAAAGCTACCGCGTTCACGCCCTCGGTGCGCAGCTCGCTGATTTCGGATTCGTCATCGTACAAGTAGTCATCTTTCTTTTTGTTTCCAATCATACTCAGGCGGCTCAGGAACGAAGCCGGCTTCTTTTTGTCTTTTCCTGGCTCGAGCTGCGCCGTCGTTGCTTGCTTCGCCGAAAGATCAGAACTAGGTCTCGGGAGACCTTCATTGGCAGCAGGACTATCAGGCCTTCCGGCAGCTCGAAGTTTCGAAGGAATTGAATGATCGGTATTTGTTCGCACAAAGATATGCTACAATGCTCTTAGCCGCTAACTCTGCCCGCGAACCACAATGAGAATTCGAGAAGGAGACGAACGTGCGACAAAGGATCGATGGCTGGCTCTGAGGGCACTGCATCTTTGCGCGAGAGCTTGGCCGACCCTTTCTTGCCCGGAATTGTGCTGCCTGCTGCAGAAGTGAAGGATCGGTTAGCGTGGATGCGGCACATGCGAGGACGAGGGAGGGAATGTGGATCTTGGGCAATCTTACCTACGCCGTCCACTGCTGTTGGCGATCCGGGTCGCCCATTCGTAAGGATGTTTGCAAGAGCAGTCCCGGACGTGAGAGACGCCTTTCGCGGCGGTGCTCCCTGGTCTTCCTCATGAGCACCACGGGTGCCATGCTGGGCATCCGCGGTCAGGATCGAGCTCGACATCTCCCATGACTGAAGCCAGCGAAAGGCTTCTGGGGTGATATGAGTATGAAGATATCAAAGCCTGACCGTACACACAAGTGTTATGGCACGCGGTCGACATCCATTTTGGCGCACCGAGGCGCAGAATGCGACCAGCCTGCGAAGATACGGACCCCTTGAAACCCGAGGACGAATGCGAAAAATCCGTAAGCTCGGTACGGCGTAGTCTGGTCGTTGTCCGGTCTTGGCGTTCAGCGACTAGCCTTGTCAGTCCTCTGTGGGTAGTGGGGAAAGCAAGGACCCGAGCCGGAGAAGTCAGCTAGGAGGCCGGTGAACGGTGAAGAAGGATAACCTAGTGGATCACGGGTTTCGAAATGTGTGATTGTAGTAGTTGTTGTTACATGCCTAAGCTATGCGAATCGTGCCGTTATCTAAAGCAAGGCGTGGAGGAGGCTGCACCAAATCGCCGATCTACCCTCTAAAGAAAGCCATGACGTTGGCTCCTTTAGTGCGTCATACCGTGGGGTCCGTTCTGCGGCAGCGTCCGTACGATACTAAGGCTAGCGATGCATGCCCGTTACTATGCCCAGGTCCATCTACCTTGTTCAAGAAGAGTGACGGACAAAATGAAAATGGGGGAGCCGGAAATGGATTATAGTGGACATGTCGATTGAACAGGTACTTGAAAGAGTATTGCGCTTAGTCTCAAGGACGTTTAGATGGCCAGCCCTGGGTTTGTGCACTAAGCGCAATACTCTTTCAAGGTCTGCATTGGCTACAGCACTGATGACTGGCCCGCAAGTACGCATTGGGGTTGATTTTCGTATCAAGACGAATTGTAATACAACCCCCCTCGTGACCAAATTGCCTCGGCCCCCCTCCTCCAAGCCTCTTTGATCGGACCAGTATATCACATTGGCTGCTTCCAATCACCAGTCCTCGTCCTGTATCGCCTTGGTGATATCGCTGTCCCCGTCGTTCAGCTTCGCAACCTCGACCGCGATTTCATCCACCGCAGCCTTCAGCTTTGGTGGATTGGCCTGTCTGATTTCGTCGTATTCCTCGCCGTCCTTGATGAAAAGAAACGTTGGGATATTCGTAACACGATAGCGCGCAGCTACGTCGGGCACAGCATCCACATCGACCTTGGCGAAAGCAACCTTTCCCACTGCTGCATTCTTCGCTGCGTGTTGCTCATAGAGGGGTGCCATTGCCTTACATGGCCCACACCAGGTCGCGTAGAAGTCCGTTACCACATACTTGTTGTCCTTCAGCAGTTGGTTGAACTCGCTCGCACTAGCGATGTCCTTGACTTGAGACTGTTGCGCCATGGCTGTTGTTGTCGTCGAGCTTCTCGCGGGATCTTTGGCTCCGAAAACATAAAGAACCGTATGCCCCAGAGCCGGAGACAACTTTGAAGTTCAGTGCCGCTCTGGAAAGACGTCGAGTGCTGGCGTTCCAAGGGTGTGGATTGGTAAGCAGCCACGAAGAGAATAGCGCCGCACCCCGCGCTGTGGCACGTAGAGCTTCTAAGACACGGCGGTTGGCAGCGAGCAGGTAGTATTTTAGTGACGCTATCAACTAGAGACTCAGTAGTTGTTGGTTCTGTGGCAGTGCTCCCTAGACGACCTAGGGACTCTGAGGTACGTACTCTGCCAGATGGGTTTTCCCAATTACCGGGTCTACATTGATCGTTTTCATAAGGGTATCATTTGAATTTAGATCAGTATATCGCTCTATCTTTCTATGGCAGCCTGGGCAGGGTGCACCAGGTTACACGACGGTAGATCCTGTACGGAGGGCTTTATATGATCATGTCTCGTGTTTCATTTTCCTGTGATTCCTCTCCTGTATCGTCCTCGTCGAGATCATGGATGGGGTACGTCAATATCGCAGCGATGCCTCCCAGAGCGTCCAACCGCTGACCACTCTCATGATCGCTGCTCAGTATCCGAGCATCCCCACCGTCCTCTCGGACCTTGTCAACCATAGCCACATACCGTTTGCGGGTTGCGATATCCAGGCTGCGGAACAAGGAGTTGTTGATGAGGAGAACACCGCCACCGCGCCCAACAGCACCCTCAGTGACTGCCTTCTCCACCGTTGACGTGCCGTACCAGGCGCGCCCATCATCCTTTCGTAAGCGGTCGAATAGCTCATCCATAGCCCTGGTTTCTTTGGAGAACTTCATGTCCTTCATGGTGGCCAAGACCTCTTGACTCTTGAGGATCTCGTTCAAGCTGTGCAGATGGCCCGAGCTGGAATGCACGACAGTGGCATACTTGGCCATCGCGACCATGGCCTTGTCCCCTTTGCGAGTACCCTCCTCGCTGATGAACCTCTTGAAATCTCCAGCGACGAAGCCAGGGCTCGCCAGAAGTAGTGGGCGTGGCTTGGAAAAGTCGATACTCCGCATCAGAGTGCCCAGAGTCTTGTCGAAGAAGCGCTTCATGCCACTGCTCTGATCGGAGCTGGCGGCCCGCTTCTTTGGTATCGTACTCTCGACTCGCTGCTTCAGAATCGTCCGGTATTCGGTAATCAGACAAATGTTTGCAAACCCCTCCTGCATAACAACTGCAGCGACAGCCCCCTCCTTGTCCTGCTTGAGCGCCTCCTGCAGGGTCTCCTGGGCTACCGAGTCCCAGCCGTACTGCTTCCATATGGTGAATGGTCGGTTCAACTCCAGATCCAATGTGTGGTATTGCCCAATGTTGACAAAGCTGTTCTCTGAGATCACCGTCCCTGAGACGTGCAGCTGGGAGGCGCCCGTGTCGAAGAAGGTGGATGTGACTCGTATGGTGAGGTCGGTGTGGACTCGATGCGACTGCGTGCTCCCGGTGCTGGACTCGGTCGTGACTTTGCGGACAGCGTGCGCCTTGATGGTGTCTTCCGGGGATATCAGGTTGTTGGCGTGCCACATGTCTTCAGGCTCGATCGGCAAGAGCGTTACGCTTTGGCTGGCATCGCCAACGGACGAGTCCAGCCGCTGGGCGGACTTGGAACCGACCAGCTGCATTGCGAGCCCTCGGGAGTTTGATGGGCGACTTTGGCAAGATACTTTTCGTAGACAGACGGCGACGCCGATTGAATTCCAGCTCTTAGCGACTGGTTCTTGTATCTGTGTTGCTCGAGTTCGACGGCCGTGCCAGTAATTCCAGGACCGGTTAGTGTCGGAGGCGGGATTAATTAAATACTTGTGAGCCGGATGCGATATCAAATAAGGTGTTCGACTAAGCTGGGTCACAACGCGATTACAGCTCAAAGATTCTCATAAAGTTCCTCAAAGTTAAAAGTTAGGCTGCGATACCCCGCTGTCGTCACCGACGCTCGTGCGAGGTGCACTAATGGTGGGGGTTTATGCCAGCAGCTGGCGGCGCCTCATGAGCCAGAGCAGGCGGACCGTCGATCACTCGAGACACCCACTCCACGAGGTTCAGCAGCATCTCGCAACGATCAGCGACAACGACAGAGCGAAGTGAATGGCCTTTGTTGTAATACAGGCAGGCGGCCATGCATTCTGCTCAGGCAATGATCAACAGGACTGCATCAACCCGATTTCTGACTAGAATCCCCTTCAGACATACGGGAGTGCGAGCCGAAGTTCGGATTCCGAGATCTCCAGAAATGAATGAGTGGAGTTAGGTCCCCTCTGTATTCGTTATGTCCGACACGTTTCCCCTATAAATCGTACGCCACCCCGCCTTTACCGACGTCAATGTCCCAGTATGCTTTCGCGAACTCTTAGCATTCCACAGTCCCTTATAAGAACCCGACTCGCACTAGCAACCCATATCAACATGTCTATCACTATCAACTCTGCAGTGAAGCTCAACAGCGGATTTGAAATTCCATTGCTGGGATTTGGCGTGAGTGATGGTGTCTATCTCCTTGTTCAAGTTGGCTCATATTGAAACAGGTCTATCAAACGTGAGGACACCATATGCCGCCCAAACCTCTTTACCTTGTATTGGCTAACCTGACCAGTCCACCTGATGAGACAGAGAAGGCTTGCCTCGAGGCCTTCAAGGCCGGCTACAAGCACATTGATTCTGCCGTGATGTATCGCAATGAATCCGGTGCGGGATCTGCCATGAAGAAAAGCGGCATTCCCAGGTCAGATATCTTCTATACATCCAAGATCCCACAAATACCAAACAGTGGAAACGACTACGAGAAGACAAAGTCACAGGTCGACCTTAGCCTGAAGACTGCTAGTGTTGACTATATTGACCTCATGCTAATTCATGCACCCTACGGAGGGTCGGCGAACCGCAAGGGAGTATGGAAAGCGCTCGTCGAGGCTGTGGAAGAAGGCAAAATTCGCAGCATCGGAGTGAGCAATTACGGGATCCACCATCTCGACGAGTTGGAGACCCACATTGCCGAGCTGGAAGAGGAGCGAGGTGGCAAGGGAAAAGGCGGTGTCATATCCGTGGCTCAATACGAAGTCCATCCATGGTGTGCCCGAACTGACATCGCTGAATGGTGCGCCAAGAGAAACATTGTTCTCGAGGCCTACTGCCCCGTGGTGAGAGGCAAAAAGTTTGACGACCCAGAAGTGAAGAAGCTATCAGAGAAGTACGGGAAGACCCCTGCACAGATTCTCATCCGATGGAGCCTCCAGAAAGGATATGTCCCTCTGCCTAAGAGCGTGACGCCGAGTAGAATTCAGGAAAATGCTGAAGTTTATGATTTCTCATTGACTGATTCCGAGGTTGCCGGGTTGGAATCTCCGGAGTATAGCCCTATCGCTTGGGACCCAACCAAGTCAGCGCTGGATAACTAGACTTTTGGTCGTTCAGATTCATGATTGTTTCGCTATTTGAGACTTCTGGTAGACTGCAGGGTTTCAATACACTCCACAGAACGATGTACAAGAGGTTCTGCCCCTCGTCAGACGAGTTGTCATTCTGGTTCATGCTCGTCAGAGTCAGTACTTCTTGTGACCAACGATCTTAGCTTCTAAATCCATAGATCATTTCCCGCCCTTTTGCCTGCCTGCCACCACGTGAAACTCAGCATTACCGCAACGGTGTCACTCACAAGGTCGGCTTGATTTGGGAGCACAATGTACTTAGTGTAGTTCATCCTTGGCGAAAAGTTTGGCATGCCGCACAACGGTGAATAGGATCCACTGAAATTACCGGAGCCATCAGTTGCTCGTATGTTAGTCTTTGTAATGAGGAGGTTTACTGAACCTCATTGACATGAATTGTGTTATAAGACATGACCACACTGCATCAGACTTATTGCACGGTTTAAGTGGGAAGCGCTCTGCAAATTGACGCCCCCTAACATTTCCTTTAAGCTGACTTTCGCCGCGCAGTTGTGGGTAACAAGACATACGTCTAGGGATTATATATGTAGTTAGGACTCAAAGTCCAGAGCCACTGGCGAAAGTCACTGAGAATTCTAAATATTCTCGCCGCGAGAAAATAGAATCTTTAGTACGTAATAGTCTAAGATATTAATATGCTATGTTTAGTTTAACTGTTTTGGCTCGGCATACTCAAGACGACCATTCAGGCACGTAGAACTGCATGCCCTGTGACTTTTTTCCCTGTCTTTTTCCTTGTCTTTTTCCTTTGCGACTCTATGAGAAATCCCAGGCAAGCCAAGCCCACATGTTAACTTACTCTTTGAATATTCTTCTCTGAAGCTTAAAACCGGCGATTATAATGCAGTATTGCGGGGGGCATCGCATCATAAATGCAAGTGAGGGACGTTTGAGGCTGGGGGCGTGAGCCGCTGGACGGAAAATGCCGGCTACGCGTCACAGTTCCAAAGCTCATCTTTGTGCCGAGGCCAAGCACAGTTACGGCAACGGCGGAGAACTAAAAGTCAATGGAAATGGAACTATGGCAACTAGTTCAGTTTGCTAGCGTCACCATGGCTCTCTCTCGTGATTTAACTATGGCTTCTCCTGAAAGTCTGGCATCTGGCGACCGGACACCCGAAATCTTATTTCTCTGTAAATAACAGGTTGTGTCCGCGCCCCGGAAAGGCGGACGCGGTGGTGCCGCTGGAGTGAAGGAGTCATGGATGGTCTCCCAGCTATTAGCCTCGCGTCAATCGTGATTGGATTCATATCCTTCAGTCTCACTCTTCTTATTTGGCTGAACGCCTTTTGGCAGGCATTCTTGACACTCGGCCATGCACCTGCGCAAATCCAGGATGAACTATCACTGCTACGACAGCGACTGTATGAGGAGCTTGAATACCTGAGGAGGCTTCGCAGGCGAGAGCGGCGCCCCTCAATAAGACGCCACGACAATTACCGCACGAAGGTCAAAGATGTTTACGGAGAATCCGGTCCCGTTCGAGTACTGACGGACGCGATCAAGGATCTGATCCGCGAATTTAAGGCATACGAGGCACCATTTCTTGTGATACCCGGAAAAACAGACGAGCGCAGAGAGAAAGACCTCGAATGGAGCTTTGACGCAACGCGACAGCACTACCAGTGTGATCTGCCTCGAAGGCTTATTTGGCTGAGATTTCGTGGGGGTGTTACGGCTATTTCTACTAAACTCGAACGAATGCAAACGCATAGAGCTGCTACGGAGAGCACGGAATGCCGGATGCTCCTAATGGATACAATGGGTCTTGTGCGCGAGTGTGAGGAGAGACTCATCGATATGACAGACAGAATTAGAGCTGTTGAAGACAGGTTGTTAGGTGCAAGAGTCATCCGAGGCCATCTGCATTAATAATCACAGCCTGTAGCCATTGTAAATAATAGACGCCTCAAAGCTCACTACCTCATCAACCAGATGTAGCAGAGAGAAGCTGCAATCTCTCGAATAGTATATACGAGGCTATCTACTTTTATAATTGGAAGCATGACGAAATTAACCATTCATCACTCTAGGGACTCTATGCAGTTGCGAAAGTCAGGTATTCATGGCTTGGATAAGAGAAGCGAACGACCAGGTCCACCAACACCGATCTGAAGGGCTAATTTCTGTGGTAAGATCGGCCACCTTGTTTAATTGGACTCGGGTGTTCCGTTGTTACAACCGTTAAGCCCCGAGGCTCGGTTAGTAGCCCTGGAGTTATGGAACACGGCGTTAAGAGCCTACGTAAACCCCGCGACACTAAACAATTATCCGGTCCTTTTACAAGAGTTAAATAGATAGCGACGCGTGCGCTTTGGAGCCGTTATCTAACAGCACTCAGTCGTGACATTGGTTGATCTTATTCTAAGATGTCGTCTTCCATTGCGGTTCGCCCCATCATCACCCTCGAGGAGCACTTCCTCTCTGAGGCTGCCACCTCTCATCCAAATGCCCGCAATCTGAGCTTCAAGGCCATCCCGGGGCTCTTTAATCAGTTTACTGAGCTCGGGCCAAAGCGGATCGCGGATATGGACGCCGGCCAGGTGACTTTGCAGGTCATCTCTCACGGACCGGGCGACCTGTCCCCGGAGCTGTGTCGAGAGTGCAACGACCAGCTAGCCGGAGCTGTGCGGTCGAACCCCGGAAGATTCGCCGGGTTCGCCGAGCTGGCTATGGACGAGCCCGAAGAGGCCGCGAAGGAGCTGCGTCGGACCTGCTCTGGTGACATGAACGGGGTGAAGTTCGTAGGCGCTCTGGTAGACAGCCACACGGAGGGAGGGCGGTACTATGACGGTCCCGAGTTTGATGTGCTATGGACTGAGGCGACGAAGCTGGATGTTCCAATCTATATCCATCCCACCTGGCCATCAGAGCGACTTTTCACCGCGTACAAATCGCCCCATCTCTCAGACGAGGTGACGACATCGATCCTTGCGTTTGGGTTCGGCTGGCATAGCGACGTCGCGTTGCACGTGTTAAGGCTGTATGCGTCCGGCGTGTTCGATCGTTTCCCCACGTTGAAGATCATTATCGGGCATATGGGCGAGATGATCCCGTACATGCTCCAACGCATCGAGCGCGTGTCTTCGCGCTGGGGCAAGCAGCGATCGTTCCGGAAGGTATGGGATAACAACCTCTGGTTGACGACGAGTGGGAACTGGGCACTGGACCCCCTGGCGTGTATTCTTCGCAATACGAAGCGGGACAGAATCATGTACAGCGTCGACTATCCCTTCGCCAAGAGCCGTGACGGGCTTAAGTGGTTAGAGATGCTAGAGGAGAGCGGCATGGTCAGCGAGGAGGAGCTGGAAGGCATCCGCTGGAAGAATGCGGCCAGCTTGTTACGACTAGATGTAAAGTCTACGGCTTAAGCAGGAGAATAATGGCAGTAAAGGCACTTAAACTCAGCCGCCATACTGTTCTACCTTGAATTAACACTCGCCACTCTTCTTGGTCCCTGGTTTTTAGTGACAGGCAATAATGAGTGTCCTAGTCGATCTATTCAATCTCGAATTCGCCTCCTCTGTCATGCTAGCTGTGCTAAGGTGTATCATCTAGGTCTCACAGGTCCTACGGTACCGTACGTCCACCCTTACCCTTTAGAAATTGGTAGCGTAGTTGATGATGCAAAAACTCTCCCTCGATGCTAAAAGAAGCGATGAAAGTATATGGACTTGTCAACTAGCTCAAGACGCCTTAAGATATATTGGCTACAATACTGCCAACTACAAGCCAAACATGTTGAACGATACCCGACTTGCAGCTTCTCGACTTCTATTCCAATCTGCCCTATCCTAACCTTTATCAGCTTTTTATACGCGATAATCTAAGCGGGGTATATGTTGATCCTCGTGCAGAGTTTCGAGACGTACTGCCTCACGCACAACTTGCTCTTTCATCTTTTAATATACAGAATATATTTCCATCGATTCCGGGTCCCGTCGACGTAAGTGTTGTCGGTACGCGGCCGCTCGAAAGTCAGAGGACGTCCACCTTTCAAATTTGTAATGATATACACTTGGATTTCGAAGAGTATTTAGTCTCCCAGAACTCTAATGATGGCTACCTAATGCCTCTATTGCGCGATAGGGTCGGAGTTGATTTGATTCAAAGTTCGGAAATGATATAACCAGGACCTTAGGAGCTTGATAAATCGAGTCCCATGGATAGCACCAACGTAGACTACCATGGAGACGCAACACATCGGATGGTGCATCCTCTGTACGAGCATACAGCTGAAAAAGCATTTCTTTAGCATGGCTCTATTATTTACTACAACTAGATGGTTTCTTCAAGGTATCCTTCCCACAACTGATGCAGGATCAAAACTGCTGCCGGGCTTTGACACGCCACCTTGTGCCAGCGCAATCTCACCATGCTCGTCGTCGGCAGCAAAGAATGCAGCAGAGTGGAATGGTGAGCCAAGGAAGCAACCGCTGACGCCAACGCTCATGGCGCAGTAGCCGGGCTCACCATAGTCGACTCGGGCGTATGCGCGCAGAGGTGTCTTGACAGTGACGGAAGTCCCATCCACCACACCTGGGAAAGTCAGGTCAACGGTGATGTTGGTAGGGATGGTGTCGCATGTCCCGTTCCATGAGGTGTAGCCAATGGGACTGGTGATGATGCCTGTGATGTTCTCAAAGAGGTCGTTCTCTGCATAGGCGATCGGGATAGTGTCGTCGTGAGTACCCGAGTCCAGCTGGCAGTATGTTACCGAGTCGGTCTGGGTAAAGGTATGGCCATTGATGGAAACAGTAGGCATCTCGGTAAAGTAGCCCACGTTTGCGCCGCCTGGGACAACAGTCTTGACCTTGACCAGGTCGCCCGAGTACTTGGAGGTGTCGATACCACCAATGAGGCCATTGCCGGTGTAGGGGGCGAGCGGATCCTCGGGTGCCTCATCAAACCACATGCTCTGTACTGAGGCACCAATAATTCCGCGATCCAGCAAATCCTGGCGCACCGAAGGCCCTGTGGTGTTGCGACCGGCGCCTTGGTAGAAAGGAGAGACACCCAATATGCCGAGGTCATATAGAGGAGCATATGAGCAGGTCGTATCCCTGATTCGCTGGGTCAAGAAATCCACGAGCTCGACGCGAGTGTTCTCCAGTGTGTAGGACAGCCCATCATCGTTGACAAAGATAAAAGTGTCATTGATCGTGACAGAGCCGCCGTAGATCTTGTCGGCACCACCATAGATATATGTGGCAGGGTGGTCTACTGGTTGTGAGGCGGTTGTCGACAACTTGTAGTCAAACAAGTCGGACTCGGGTACACTCGCATTGCATTGCCCGCGCACTCCGATATTCGAAGAGCCCCAATTATCAATTGCACCTGGACCAAATACGAAAAAGTTTTCGCTACCACTATCGTAGACCACAGGAATAGTGGTGTTGGTCTCGGGTTTCGTAAGAGTAGTGTGAATCTTCTCGTTATTGCCGTACAGCAGAGTCAAAGGAAAATGAACGGTTGGTACATTGTCGGCTGCGACCAGGCCAGAGGCAGCGCTGGCTGCTGCGATAATGGAGGACTTCATCGCAACGATATCTGCGCTGGTGATGGAAGTGATGAATGAGAACTGGTGGAGCCTTGGTTACATGGTGGTAGTCTAGAGTTCGCGACGGCGTTCACCGTGATTTAAGTAGTCAAAGCCAAACCAGTCTCCTAGTCAAGCCGATGGCTAGTCGTCCAAGCGATCCTTGGCTGTCAGGGGCCGGCATACGAGCGACGGGACTATCCTCGTGTTGGGATGACTGACATCATATTAGCGTCCTAATGGCAGATAGCAGTGCCGAATTGCTGTTAATATAAGCTCAAAGGGGAAGCTTAATTTTCTAGGCTTTGCGGTTTCATCAAGGATCGTCGTTAATTTGGGGTGCTTAATACGAGAACTGTCTACGTCAAAGTGGGTTACCCAAGCTGAAAGCGGGCAGGTGTAATTTCGTTCCCCCGGTTCTGGTCAATGCAGCTAGCCGAATGTAACGGCCTGGGCCGAAATACGAGCTGGGACATTCACGACTCATGAAATGATTCCAATGCCCACTAACGAACTTTCCACCCTGATAAGACGTCGACGGCCTGGAGTTTTGACAACATGGCGGTAGGCCGCAACGTCTTCCATCACTATCGTCCCGAACCATGCTGCGATTCCTCAGTGCCCTCGTTCTCGTTCGAGTTGTGCTTGCATCGCCAGCCGCTCTTACCAATGTGCTCGAGACGGCTATTGTCCCTCAAGACTGGAAGTTGATCGGCCCGGCGGAAGGATCATTATACGTGCAGCTCTCGGTGGCACTCGCTCAACCTGGCCTGGGCGAGCTCAAAAAGCGTCTTGCCGATACGAGCAACATCAAAAATTCCGAGTTTGGCAAGCACCTGACAAAACTCCAAGTTGAACAATACTCGAGCCCTCGTGATGACACTGTCAGTTCCGTCGTTGGGTGGTTGACTGGGTCCAATGTTGAGGAAATCCGTGCCGAGTCAGCATGGGTGCATTTTGCAGGGCCTGTTGAGACGATGAATGAAATACTCAAATGCGAGTTCAATCAATACGTATCGCCCAGCGGGAATTTGGTTCTAAGGGCGCTGGAGTACAGCATCCCAAATCACCTCGCAGGGGACATTCAGTTCATATACCCAACTACCCAATTTGTCGAGGCCAGCAAAGTCAAACCAGTGCAGGAGCTCGCGACTCAGGACCTGATACGCCGACAGGCTCAGAGTAAGTTGAATGCAAATTTCCCGAGACCTTGTGTTGATTCCAGATAGGCACTCCCTCTTGCCATGATTATGTTACGCCCGACTGTCTGGTCGATCTTTACAACATCACATATATCCCCCCTGACGCCTTGTCGGGCAGCACACTAGGTATAGCTGGATTCCTCGAAGAGTATCCTACCCAAGCCGGCATGCACCAATTTCTCCAGGATCACAGCCCAAGACGCAACGCCTCCGGCTACAGCGCCGATTACAACTTTACAATTACCTCGGTCAATGGAGGGAACACAACCGATACGGGATCTGGTGGAGAAGCCATGCTTGACACCTTCTACACTCTGCCTTTCACACAGCCTTTACCCGTTGCTTATCTCTCGACGGGTGGAAGAGGCCCCTATATCGGGCCCGATGGATCCAACATGACCGATAGTCCGTCCAATGTTAACGAACCATGGATCGAGTTCTTGGAGTATCTGTTGGCCTTGGATGATGATACGCTGCCCAAGGTCTTGTCCATAAGCTACACCGACGACGAGCAGTCCACCCCAAAGCCCTTCGCTTTCAAAATCTGTGACATGTTTATGCAGCTCGGCGCTCGAGGCGTCTCGGTGCTTGTTGCATCGGGTGATGGAGGTGCTGATGGAAACGGCCAGAACTTGCAGTGCGCCGCCAATGACGGCCCACTGAAGGGCCAAAATCGCTTTCTCTCGACATTCCCTGCTTCTTGTCCGTATGTAACATCGATTGGCGCGACAGCATTGTACGTGCCCTTCGAGCCGACGTCATGGTCTAGTGGCGGTTTTTCCGAGTACTTCGAAACGCCGGAGTGGCAGAAGAATTTCACACAACAGTATATCAACAACATTGGTGATCAGCACGCAGGATGGTATAACGCAAGTGGTCGGGGTGTTCCTGACTTGACATTGGTAGGAGTCCGTTACTTGATTGGCGGCTCCGGAAGATCAGCCTATACGGCAAAGGGCACGAGTGCCAGCACGCCGGTGTGGGCTTCCATGATCACCCTCATTAACGACCACCGGCTTCGGGCTGGGAAGCCAACACTGGGCTGGCTCAACCCACTTCTCTACACAGATGAGGTTCGTAGTACTCTAGTGGACCTTACCTCTGGCAGAACAGGCGGTTGTACGTATGGAGATGGGCAAGTTGAAACTGGATGGGATGCCCTCAATGGATGGGACCCTGCCACTGGCTTAGGCGCACCAAACTTTAAGAAATTGTTAGAACTTCTAGGCTAGTTTGATATATCTTAATCTTAAACCTTATTAACTAATCAATTTATTTTTAATATTTTAATTATTCACTCTCCCTCGTTTAAATAAATAATCCCGTCGCTTTAATAATTATAACCGGTCGCCCGGTGATTAATACTAACCATCTTTATACTTATCTTACTTATAAATTAGGGTTAAAGGTTTGAAAATTCTTACTTTTTTAAAAGGATTTTTAAAACATTACCCCACTTTTCTTTAATTTAATTGAAATAAATACGATTTTTTCTCACTTTTTAAAAAAGATTTCTAAAATATTACCCCGCTTTTTTAATTAATAATTGAATTTTCTCAGAAAAAAAAAAGACGAATACTACGGGATTCGAACCCGCGTCTTCCCTTTAGTTAAAAAGGCGCTTTACTATTAAACTAAGTATCCCATTTATTTTCCTCCCCTTTTTCGTTATAGATTTATCCATTATAATTTTATATATCACTTTATTATTATATAATATTTAAATTGTAATGTTATATCTTTTAATTTCACGTTATATTAAATTCTCACTTTTTTAAAAAGATTTTTAAAACATTACCCCGCTTTTTCAATTTAATTATAATAAATACACTTTTTTTCTCGCTTTTTTAAAAAGATTTCTAAAACATTACCCCGCTTTTTCAATTGGTAATTAAATATATTATAATAAATACCCTTTTTCTCGCTTTTTTAAAATCATTTCTAAAACATTAGGTTAGGGTTAGGGTTAGGGTTAGGGTTAGGGT
>NW_026055208.1:62458-127802 GCF_022829205.1 Neoarthrinium moseri | reverse complement strand
CCCACCCCCCCCCCCCCCCCCCCCCGTACATAGTACGTGCTCTCCGGCCGGTGGTTGTATCCATCGACTATCAATTTATCCATCCGTCCCACCTTTCTGTATCAAACCCCCCCGACACTCAACTCGCAATCCCTCCCTCCTTCTCCCCCCCTTGGTCAATCCCAATCACCCCTCTTTCGCTCTGCGTACCATCCGTCGCCACTACCAGGCCCTTGGCGAGTGAATATTCAATCGCAATCCCCATCAACACTCGAACAACATTTTCCAAGCGCGAGCAGGTCCGTCTGCGACTCTCAGAGACATTTCCCATCCGCCCGTGACCCTGCCTAGCGAGCCGGGTACAATCAACCCCCTTCTGCTCTCGGTACACCAACTACTACCAGCAAGTGTCTTGTCTTGTCTCTGGACAGGGCCGAGGCGTTACACTTGAACCACCGTAGCCCTGGTCGAACCGCCCTATGCTGTCCGTCAGCCTTTTCACACTTCCGAGGCGGTCGAAAGTCTAGGACACTGTCGTTAAAACCCATCAAGCCCAGCCACAACCTCGAGCGTCCCTGTTTCGTCCTTGCATGCGCCTACTCTAATCCAGCGCCCTGTCTAGCCGAAACGAGGTCTGGGGCCTGAGCGAAAAGGTTGCCTCTTGGGCACAATTGAGGTACTCCTTCCTCCGGACGACGACGAATCGAATCAGTTTCCAAATATCAGCGCCCATTCTCTAGGCGGCATATCCACCGCGCACCGGCCTGGATTGCGCCACGGCCATTCGAACCCTCCGTGTCCTCTGGAAGAACCGAGACGTTCGCAGCTCAGCGAACCAAGTCCCACGGCCGGCGCAGAGCCTCATCGCGTAGAGAGGACAGCCTCACATTCACAAGCAGCAAAGATAGCCCCAAAGGGCTTCAGACATGTCCGTCATGTTGCAAACACCATCCCGGGCCTCGACGGCCTCTTCGTCCTCCTTCCAGCCGATTTCGCGGCAGAACACCATGTCCTCCTATGATGGGACACGGTCAGCGCGGCAATCGAAGCGGTATTCGATGTCGGCGCTCTACATGTCCATGTCGGCGAACGAGACAGAGCTGGAGATAGAAGACGACCTGGCAAAAGGTATGTCGCACACCGTCCCTCGCCTGAGTGACGGCCGATGCTAACTGACAACGCTCTACAGCCCAGAAGACACTCCGCGACCTCAAGTCCAAGATCTCGTCGCAATCGAAAAAGAACTTCGTCCTGGAAAAAGACGTGCGATACCTCGATTCCCGAATTGCCCTGCTCATTCAGAACCGCATGGCTCTGGAGGAGCAGAACGAAGTAGCAAGCCATCTCGAAGATGCGACAGACCTCCAAGAAGGAGCATTCCCGAACGACGACAAGACTCAGAAATATGGCAACCTGCTGTTCCTGCTGCAGTCCGAGCCGCGGCACATTGCACATCTGTGCCGCCTGGTTTCCATGGCAGAGATCGACTCATTGCTGCAGACGGTCATGTTCACCATCTACGGAAACCAGTACGAGAGTCGTGAGGAGCACCTCTTGTTGACCATGTTTCAGTCCGTTCTGACCTACCAATTCGACACGACGCCCGAATACTCGTCTCTGCTCCGTGCCAACACGCCGGTCTCGCGCATGATGACCACGTACACCCGCCGAGGCCCTGGTCAGAGTTTCTTGCGGTCGGTACTGGCAGATAGAATCAACAGCCTGATCGAGCTCCGGGACCTCGACCTGGAGATCAACCCCCTGAAGGTGTACGAGCGCATGTGCGAGCAGATTGAGGAAGATACCGGCAGTCTTCCCGCGTCGTTGCCTCGGGGGATAACGGCAGAGCAGGCGGCTGAGAACGCCCAGGTCCAGGCCATCATCGAGCCGCGGTTGACTATGCTGACCGAGATTGCCAACGGCTTCTTGAACACCATCATTGACGGGCTAGAGGAGGCACCCTACGGTATTCGCTGGATCTGCAAGCAGATCCGAAGTCTGACCAAGAGAAAATACCCCGATGCCAACGACCAAGTCATTTGTACGCTGATCGGAGGGTTCTTCTTCCTGCGCTTCATCAACCCTGCCATTGTCACGCCCAAGTCGTACATGCTCATCGATGGCGTCCCCGCAGACCGTCCCCGCAGAACGCTCACCCTGATCGCCAAGATGTTGCAGAACCTGGCAAACAAGCCGTCGTATGCAAAGGAACCATACATGGCGAAGCTGCAACCCTTCATCCAGCAGAACAAGGACCGTGTCAACAGGTTCATGTTGGATCTGTGCGAAGTCCAGGATTTCTACGAGAGCCTGGAGATGGACAACTACGTCGCCCTGTCAAAGAAGGATTTGGAGCTCTCCATCACCCTCAACGAGATCTACGCCATGCATGGTCTCCTCGAGAAGCACAGCGGAGAGCTATGCAAAGACGAGAACTCGCACCTGGCGCTTATCATGTCGGAACTGAGCAGCGCTCCTCCTCAGGTTCCCCGAAAGGAGAACCGAGCAATCAATCTCCCTCTTTTCAGCCGCTGGGAGACCGCCATTGGCGACTTGACTGCTGCCCTTGATATCACTCAGGAAGAGGTATTCTTCATGGAGGCCAAAACGATCTTTGTCCAGATCATGCGCTCGATCCCAGCTAACAGCTCGATCGCCCGAAGACCACTACGACTCGAACGGATCGCTGATGCCTCTGCAACCTCGAAGAACGACGCTGTCATGGTACGAAAAGGTATCAGAGCCATGGAGCTCCTCAGCCAGCTTCAGGAAATGAAAGTCATTGACAAGTCCGAGGGATTCAGTCTATTGAGAGATGAAGTCGAGCAGGAACTTCAGCACCTCGGTTCGCTCAAGGATGGTGTTCTGCTTGAGACCACGAAATTGGAGGAAGTGTACAAAACTATTCGCGACCACAACTCGTACCTGGTCGGTCAGCTCGAAACATACAAGAGCTACCTGCACAACGTGAGAAGCCAGTCCGAAGGCACTCGTCGAAAACAGCAAAAGCAGCAGGTCCTGGGACCCTACAAGTTCACCCATCAGCAATTGGAAAAGGAAGGTGTCATTCAGAAGAGTAATGTTCCGGACAATAGGAGAGCCAACATCTACTTCAATTTCACCAGCCCTCTACCCGGGACTTTTGTCATCTCTCTACACTACAAGGGTAAGTTGTCGCAGCCACCCACACCGCGCCTTGCTTCTGATCTAACATCCTTGACAGGACGTAACCGAGGTCTTCTAGAACTAGACCTTAAACTAGATGATCTGCTCGAGATGCAGAAAGACGGCCAAGAGGATCTGGATCTGGAATACGTACAGTTTAACGTCCCGAAGGTCCTCGCGTTGCTGAACAAGCGGTTTGCCAGGAAGAAGGGGTGGTAGATGGTCCTCGTCGATTGGGCAGCATCATTCAGGGAGCATGCTGGATGCTATCCCGACGGCGGCCCACATCTCAATTTGCATCTCGCATGGCGTTTCGGCTGCTAATTACAACCTTGATACCACTTTTCTTTCGATATATCCGTCCCTCGATCTTTGATATCCCAAGTCAAACTTCTGGGAGCGTTGTTCAGCCTTGACAATGCATCTCTTCGCTTCGATACACCTTGTACAACTGATTATATCCTAGACGCCTTTGCGGTGCTCTTCTCTTTTTATTATCTTTCTATTACGGCGGACTCAGCGCGTCTCAACGCTTTTCTTTACGCGCTTGACAGTTGAAGCGGGCGTTGATACTTTTATGCCACATCAATAAGTGGCGTTGTACATCTATCGAATCGTTGCAAATTGCGGCCCGCTGGACAATCAGGATACCCAGAACCTCGTCGTGCGTTTGGAGGGATATGGTTGAAAGCCATCTGCTCACCGATTAAAGACGGTCGTCAGAGGATGGAGGAACTTGGGATGTTGCTTCGGCTGGTCCGGCGGCCTTTTGATTTTATTTTTGGAATTTTTTGGTTCTCGAAGTTGGTACTGGCAAGTTGTGGAGGATGTTTACTGCTCCATGGTTGCCTCTCGTGGTGGTCTTTGATCTGACTGGCGCGGCGAGTCAAGTCAACAGACTCCTGGCGCCTGTTTGGGTAAAGAAACGGAACGATTCGTGGAGTAGTGGGATATGATGAATGTGGTATCGTTTCTCGGATTTTCTTATATACGCAGATAGACGAGCTATGAATAATCACAAGTGTTTAACCGTACCATCACATTAGAAATGGTAATGCGCTACACGACAGATGAAATCTTGGTACGAGAAAAGTCAACCAAGATAATCAGCCAGTGAAAACGCAGTTCTGATACATCTCGTAGACGGCTCTGGTCGTTAGGCGATCCGCATGGGGTTTTTACCCGGTTAGTTGACTTTATCCGCTATATACATGCTACCTAACGCCGGCTTGAGGCGAGATTGTAATGCCTACATGCACAGTCTGGGACACTCAGAATGGTAGATGATCCTCCGAGCCGCCCAGCCCAGGAGCCGGGAGAGAGTTTGCGTGCTCCACATGTCATGATGCACCCAAGAACTATATGAAGAAACGTCTCCTCGCCAAACATGATCAGCATGTTGTGCCCTCCCGTAGTTTTGGCTGAGGAAGCGAAATGTTGTCCCGGGCTCTTGCGCCGCTTCTGGCTGTAATTGGCGCTGTTCAAGCCAGTTTACAGATCGTGCCCGGTGGCACGTGGACGACTGTATGTCTGCCCCTTCTGCATTTCTTCTATTCGGTACCGTCTCTACGGTTTTCTCTCACTTTTTGTTCTCCCTTCTCTGCCGCCGTGGGTCATTAACAACTCGTCTCTAGTCGAACAATGAACATCTCCAAGCCCATGGCGGAGGGCTCATCAAAGTCAATGATACGTACTTTCTCATGGGCGAGGACAAGACCTCCGGCTCTGCCTTCCAGAACGTGAACTGCTACTCGTCGCAGGACTTGGTGGTGTGGACTTATGTAGGCGCCCTGCTCTCACGGACGGGCAGCGGAGACCTGGGGCCCAACCGGGTCATCGAGCGGCCCAAGGTCATCTACAACGACAAGACGCGCAAGTACGTCCTGTGGATGCATGTGGACAGCAGCAACTACGGCGAGGCAAAGGTCGGGGTCGCCACCGGCGACACGGTGTGCGGAAAGTACGAGTACAAGGGCAGTTTCCAGCCGCTGGGGAAGCAGAGCAGAGACATGGGACTGTTCAAGGACGATGATGGGAAGGGCTACCTGCTGACTGAGGACGTAAGTGTTCCTGTTGTCTAAGTCTCCCCGTGTCTCTGAGTGTACCTGGCCAACTGACCCGTCTCAACGCCTCTCAGCGTCAGAACGGTCTCCGCATCGTTGCTCTTTCGGACGATTACCTTACGGTAACCACCAACACCTACCTGTGGAAAGACAGCATCGAGGCCCCAGCGCTCCTGAAGCTCGGCGGGCGCTACTACATGTTCGGCTCCAAGCTGACGGGCTGGGATCCGAACGACAATGTGTACTCGACCTCGACCTCGCTCTCCTCTGGCTGGTCGGCCTGGAAGACGTTTGCCGATTCCGGGAGCAAGACGTACACCAGCCAGACAAACTTCGTGCTCAAGACGGGCGAAAGCAGCGCTGTGTACCTGGGCGACCGCTGGGTGAGCAAGAACCTGATGGCCAGCACATACGTATGGTTGCCATTGTCCATCAGCGGGACCAGCGTCAGCATGAAGAACGCCGTGTCGTGGGTGCCGAACCTGGGCCCGGGCGCCGGGGGCCAGTGGGCAGCGCCGCCGGCCGAGACGTCGTACGAGGGCGAGGCGGCGACGTACGGCGGCAAGGCCCGCGACGTCGACTGCGCCAGCTGCTCGGGCAAGAAGGCGGCGGGCTACGTGGGCGGGCCGGACCGGGGCACGGTCACGTTCGCCGGGGTGCGCAGCGACGGGTCTGCCGGCGGCGCCGCCACGACGGTGCGCATCAAGTACGTCAACGGGGACAGCAAGGTGCGGTACGCCAACGTGCGCGTCAACGGCGACGCCGGGCGCAGGGTCGCGTTCCTGCCCAGCTCGGGCGACCCGGCGTCGTCCACCCTGCATGTGCAGCTGCGCACGGGGGCGACGGCCAACACGATCGTGATCGAGGGTGTGGGCGACGGCTGGGGGCCGGATATAGATCGCCTGATGGTGCCGGTGAGTTGAGATGGCGTCAGCAATGAGGACAGTCAGCATCCTTATAGTTAATTATACAACGTCAAACTTGGTGTCTTCTATGTCAGTATAGTCTGATGAGGCTTACTACTCAGATCTCTTGCCAACTTTGAATGTCTCTCATCCCCATTCCTGAATACGTGATGTTCGGAGAGGTTACAACAAAGCGCGTGCGGATGCGTGGCTTGAAGGATGCAAAAGCTGAGTAATTCCGCAATCCTCCGCGTAGACCTATGCACTAAATATGATAGGAATAGGGGTATTTTTGTCTGAGAATAGGGGGCTAAACGACGTGGTTGCCGGGGCATGACTAATCGTCAAAAGCCTGGTACGGGCTTGGCAGCACAACATTATTTCCTGCCTTCGCTGCGGCTCTGTTCATTGGTGGAGGCTCTTTCGTTTTAAATCCTTGACCATCGTCTCCGAAAGGCAAGACAGGTTCCCACATCTCGCTTATTATGTCTGAGGCTTAGGTCGAAGGATTGAGTTGGTGGCGTCCTCTGGTTCCCAATTTAGACACAGCTGAAGGTTATAGCTGTCACGATAAAGAGATATGACAAGAACCTGCACATCCGATGTTACGATGCAATTGGAAGTATCGTAATCACCGAATAACATGTTGTATGCAGGAAAAGACACAGAAGAATCGAGAGCCTCTGTAGTCTATAAAGAGAGGTCGTTCCCACGATATCAGTAGCCTTTCATTCAACACCCCTCTGCAGTTATCTCACCAGAAACGTTACCTACCTGTATCAACGCCATCAAGTAGCAAAATTACACAAGATGCTTCCGTCTATCTTTTACTACCTCTTTGCAGCTCTGGGCGTATCGACTGTCCAGGCCAAACAGTCCTTCTCCAACACCGGTACAAAATCTGGCTGGAACGACTTTACGCATGATCATCTCGGCAAGGTCGAGGAAGTGAAAGACGTTTTTTACAAAGGCCCTACAGCTCTCCGAATGACTCAGATTCACGACGATAAATGGAAGGGGCGATATCATTCCGAGGCGGTCAAGAAAGCCGCGTATAAAAAGGGAGACACCGGCTTCTATGGTTTCGCGTTTCAGCTGCCAAAGAACTGGGAGTTCACCAAGGATGTTGGCTTCAACCTGGCCCAGTTCATCACGGATTTCTCGGACCTCGGCTGCGGCGAGAAGGGTATGCCGTCCACCATGATTGCAATCGAGGAGGACCAGCTCTCGGCACGCGTCAAGTACGGGAGCGTCTGTCCGACTAGTGCGCAGAAGACGACCAAGTGGTCCAAACTCGCCACCGTCAAGCCCGGGGTCTGGCACACCGTCGTCATCCAGGCGAGCTGGAAGAGCGACGACTCGGGTTTCTTCAGGATGTGGTTTGACGGCAAGCAAGTGCGCAACGAGGAGGGCATCAAGACCACGGTGAGCGATGGGCGCGCGTTCGACTTCAGGGTCGGCTTGTACGCCAATCACTGGTTTGATCACGGGTATTCGGGGAACCAGCCAACGCGGCAGGTGTACTACGATCAGATTGCCATCGGCTCTACCATGGACGACGCCGACCCAAGCAAATGGTGAACGATGCGGGTCCGCCGGGGGCTTGGACTGAGCTGTCGTAGGGCATCACCAGGAGGAAAGTCAGCAATCTGATTACGGGAGACTGGAAGTTGGAGATATTTTCTTACTATCCACAGGACGAAATTACGCTGTCACTGTCGACTGCGCCGTGATGTCTATACAGACTTTTGCAACTTGCTGCTTGCTTTTATGGTCTAGCGCTATCTTGCAGGGGCAAGAGCCAATAGTAGTGCAGCAAGCGGAGAATATACCGTCGGTGATACTGTATAGTACACGTGCGCTTGTGCCATACTTATCTCTACGTCTTTCAACTCAAAAATGAGTGCGCAACAGGTCCATGCGAGTCGAAAGCGCAATCTTGCGACTGAAGGCATGTTGTAGACTCACAGGGTGTTGTGCCCCGTTAGGTCGAGCAGTCCACGGCCCGCTCTGGCCCACACACACAGTGCCCACACTAGGCAGCCCCTGGTACCTCAAGCAGAAATAGGTCAAGCAAATTGTTAGTTCGTGCTCGTTCTTCATTGAATACGAGACTTCCGCAACCCGACAACTTATTACCTATTGCACCAATCAGCGCGTATCGCATTGCAAGTCTATACTGATGACCCACACCAATACTGGAAATTACGTTGATTGGAGGCATCTGTACTATACGAGCTGCAGATCCTAGCCCGATCAGCTGTGCCCAGGTTGCCGTCAAACCTTAATACAGTTCGCTTAGAGTCTGGGGCGCCTGACTACGACTATGCGGGACCGTATGCGGACCGATATGGAAAACGCAAGCCGGTTGAGGCCTAGGAATACCATTACAAATGACACACCGCAACTAATCTTACCGACCCATAGTCTCTCGCGGTTCTTTTTCGTGACGGGGCGGGGGAAAAAGCAAGCGTCTGCCATCTGCGAGCAGGTGGATTGCCTAATCCAGGCGTCATTAGAAACTGTCTAACAACCTTCATAGCACACGTGGGCAGGCTCTCTTGAGCTACCTGGGTACCCGTTGAAGCTAGGGGGCGTACTAGGTTCCAAGGTTGGTACACACCAAACTTGGGCAGATCCGCAGCCGTGTGGATCGCGGCCTATCTGGGTAAAAGACTGCAATGCTTGCAAAAATACCACGAGCCTTGCTGGGAGAAAAGCCGGGGCGCCAATGGCATGGTGACTCGACTTGCCGGTTTCTGTGGCTTTATATCCATAGTCCCAGCGCGCCCAATCTCCCGTCGGCAGCCATCATCCGTCCACAGAGGCCCCGGGCGCCACGTGCCACGAGTGAGCAGGTTTTCTACCAAATTGGTCTGGCGTACGCTTCCAAGTGTGGCCAAGGTATGGCCCAGGACGTCCGCAGGCTCGCAACCCCAAACCGATATAGCTAGTAGATCCTAATCAAGCCAGGGCTGATCCAGGTAGACCCTACATACATAGCACCTGTCCTATCTCTATACAAATTTCCTCGCCAACGCACGGCGACGGTGTCGGCCACGCGCATAGCCTACCGACCGACAACCGGCCTTGTTCTTGTTCTGACCCAAGTGAGACCCAGCCAGGTGAAAAGAGCAGACTACGCCGCGCCAACCACCACAAAAGTCCGGAGGCGCTCCGGGCGGCTCCCAAGGCGCTGATTCGGTGTCATGGCCTTGCAGCTTTTGGCACGCTCCGAGCACCTGTGGGGGGGTCCTTGTCTTGCCTGTCTTTGCAACCTGGAACCCCTACAAGGTGCTGCTACGTACTTACACTACAGTACGCACGGAGACAGACCGACTGGTCTGATGACACGAGCTTATCCAATGGTCTGACACGTCCGCCATGCCCACCACGGCCCCCGAAAAGCTGAGAGACCTCGCTCCCGCCGCCCAGGACAGCGGCCCTCCGCCGGACGACGGATCTGCCTCCAAGGGCGGCTCGTCCCGCCGCAAGCTGGTCAAGAGCGCCTGTCGGAACTGTCAGACCAAGAAGACAAAGGTTTGTCCCACAACTGTTCCTGCTGCCACCGAGCGAAAACCCCGCCCACGCACGAGAGCGAGTCGACTAATAATGCCCTGCTCTCCCATCAGTGCAACGGCAAGCGCCCGAAATGTTCGCGATGCCTGCAGAAGGGGCTCGCCTGTCAGTACGACACGCTGTACGAGGGTATGAGCAAGCAGCAGAGTGCGGAATATGAGATCTTGCGCCTCAACGACATCATCACCGATTTGGAGCAGAAGCTTCGTGTTTTGGAGCACGGCTCCCAGCAAGAAGCGTTCGCCATGCTAAATGTCATCCGGCGGCGCGCCGCTATCGAAGGGGCGCTCGAGGGAGTCGATGATCGAAGTAGGCAGGATTCCTCGTCGAGCGCCGCTGCTTTGAGCCGGTAAGTTCTGTTTTTTCTGAGTCGTCTGTGCGTGTCTATTTGTGCGTATACCCGAAGGGCCCCGACAAGACAAGGAGGGTTTCGAGGGCAAGTGTGTAACCTAGTTTCTATTGTAGTAATTTGGACCCTTCCGCGGTCGACGTCGAGGTCGAAAGTCGCACCAACAGTACCAACAGTGATGATTTCATTCCGCTGTTGTTCAACCGACAGGAATGGGCAGACATTCTACCTGCCAACCCAAATGCCAACTCAATGGATCCTACTTCGATGACTTCTCGTGGAGACGACGACGGCGACGGCGACCGGGACGACGATCATAACGATGGCAGCAGCGGCAACTCACGACCTCGATTACCACCACGACGACAGCAACAATCATGTCCATCGTTTCGCCAACAACAGCAAGCCCCTTCAGACATGATTTACCACGGATTCGTTGCTCCACCGCAAACACAGCACCTCCAGGGCTTTGGGAACCTGCCCTTCTCCAGTAGCATCAGTGCCAACCACTATCCTCCGCGGATCCAAGAGCAGCAACTTGGGAATATATTTGCACCGTTGTGGAATATCCTTCCCATAACTACTCTCGGCGGTATTGCGTCTGTCAAGGAGTCCGTCGCAGCGACAGTCCGACATGCCAGGTTACTCATCCAATCTGGGCACGAGGTCGAGCACATTGTTGGTAAAAAGTGCAACATAGCAGCCATCCTCGATCGAGGCCAGTACAAGCGGTCAACGCTGCTCTCTCAATGGGCCGCAGGCTTGACCTACAGCTTTCAGCGCAAGACTAGGGATTTTGTTACATTTGCCTCTATGCATCTGATATGGACATTGGCGCGGTGGATGATCGTCCCGAGGCCAGACACGTACGAAGCCATTCCTGCATGGCTACGTCCTACGAGTAAGTTCACCATCCCACTGCTGTTGTACCAAGAACAAACTTTCAGTATCGTGGGTCCCACAAACCGAGAATGCCTTGGTGTTGTCCATACTCTTGTCAAGCTACCCTATACTGAAATATTATACCGTCGGCAGTGGACCAGCTCTTTGTTCCCCACGTGGAAATTGTGGACCTCGTGCTCTGGCCCGCCCCGAGGGACCTAGTCGTGAACAACGCGGCAACCCTACAGTCCGACTGGAGATGGCTTCATGACATGGGCGTGACTATCGATTGCGACTGGTTCGTCGATTTGGAGCTGGCACTAGAGATGGACCCCGTGACGGGAGAGATGTACCTATCGGAAGCAGCAAAGGTAAGAGATGCTAACCACATCGGGAGACCAAGTCAAAATGCTTACGCGGACTGGTTCTAGGCAACCGCTGAACAGCTGGAGAATTGGTCATTGGGGCCGACTATTCAACAGTACTTACCAGTCGACAACTGGAGTTCAATGGCGAGGATCAGGCCTGCTTTTGAGCAGCACCTTAGTTGATGTGGAGGGAGTATCCTGCGTTACTACGGCTCTTTCGGAACCACGCATGGAAGATTGACAAAGGTGTTATCATTAGGACATCAGGAGATGGCGAGAGCCTCTTCAAGTCATATAGAACTTCAGCTTCAGGGCGTGTAGATCTTGGGTATGGAGCATCATTCTGATTACAAGGAGTAGCATTTGCCATGCATTAGTGAGTACTAGCCGCATTTTGGGTCACGTCACAGAGAAGTGTGTATATACGATAATGAACTTAGATTTGATTCGTAACATGGCCTCTGCGTTACGCCCTGGAGTCATCGTTGATATCCCGTGCCTGCTTCCCAACACTTGCTCTCGCCTATCTGATGATGCAGGTTTCTTTGGCCTTACTTCAACAACCGGTGGTCGGCAGGTTCATTTCCGCCGCTTACGCTCGGAGAGGGGAAGAATCACAGCGGAGCGGCATTCTGCATGCAAGCCCCAACATCGACGCGCGAATCAGAGTCACCCTGACTCCAATGGACGCGTCTTCAACCGAGTCCAAGAAATGCGATCAGTAATGATAGCTAATCGCACTAAGCCCGACAGATCCGGGAGTCTCACCTATTCAGAAAATAGTGGTCAGGTCTATATATCTGGCATAGTGGTCGTCGAACAAATCCAATGAATCACATCACTTGAAACTCAAACTTCTAGGGAGGTCTACTTATACTTAACAATTCACCATGTCAATTTCCGACTGTTGCATCCGTGGCTTCACCTGGGATGGCACCCCGACCGGCCAAGTCGGCAAGCTCGCCAACAATGACGCTTATATCACCGGCAGCAACCCAGACAAAGCCGTGCTCCTCGTACACGACCTTTTCGGGTGGACTTTTTCCAACAACCGCCTGCTGGCGGACCACTACGCCAAGGAGGCCGACGCCACCGTCTACGTGCCGGACTTCTTCGGCGGCGACGTGGTGCCCTCCGACGACATCATTGGCGGCCACTGGGACAAGATCGACCTCAAGGGCTTCCTGGAGAAGCACGCGCGCGCGGTACGCGAGCCCGAGATCTTCGCGTGCGCCCGCGCCCTGCGCGCCAAGCACGCCCGCGTCGGCGCCGTCGGCTACTGCTACGGCGGGTGGGCGTGCTTCCGGCTTGCGTCCGCGGAGCACCAGCCGCCGCTGGTGGACTGCATCAGCACCGGCCACCCGTCGCTGCTGGAGAAGGCCGACATCGACGGCGTGGGCCGCGTGCCCGTGCAGGTCCTGGCCGCCGAGTTCGACCAGGCGTACACGGAGGAGCTGAAGCTGCACACGTTCCAGGCGCTGCAGAAGCTGGGCGTCGCGTTCGACTACCAGCACTTCCCCGGCGTCGAGCACGGGTGCTTGGTGCGTGGCGATGAGAAGAAGGACGGCGAGCGGGCGGCTATGGTGAGGGGCAAGAACGCTGCTGTTGCGTGGTTTAAGCAGTATTTGGACGCCGAGTGATGATTCCGTTGTCTTGATGATGTGTACGTATGGGATTTAGTGCAGTGGTGGCTCTGTTCATACTCGCTATCCCACGAATTGGCGAATTAAATGATGTCACCGGGAGCGCATTTCCATGAATTGACTATCTGATATGAATTAAATATAACCGCCATCAATTGCAGTTCTCTATTAGACCAGCCAAACTTATCAATCTTTAACGTTCATGGTCTCGCTAGACAGTCACCCTCGATCCGTTCATCTCGACAGCACTTCCCGAATCATCCCAGGATGATAAGCTCTAACTAGGGCAAGCAATACTCTTATTAGTGGTGAGAATTACAATTCTGTCTCAGATTGAACCCTCTGTCTACAAGTTTTGGGCAATTTTACCTCACCTACATCAATACAAGTCACTGTAGAACTAAAAAGAAGAAGAAATTGAAATCACAAAGAGCATACACGGTGTTGCCATTAGATGAGAAGTTTGACCAACTTTTAGGAGTAAAACCCATGATATCTATGACAGCTTTATCCA
The DNA here is from genome assembly GCF_022829205.1 of Neoarthrinium moseri. Classification (NCBI taxonomy): domain Eukaryota; kingdom Fungi; phylum Ascomycota; class Sordariomycetes; order Amphisphaeriales; family Apiosporaceae; genus Neoarthrinium; species Neoarthrinium moseri. Next base: position 114,355 of record NW_026055208.1, on the reverse strand, counting down.
CAGTCGATTTGTAAAATCAGTATTTGCAGATTCCTCCTGAAATGAGCAACGTAGTGTAGGAAGTCAGTAAGATCGCAGGTCTCTTTCCCCTTGCCCTGCTTGCCTCCAATTTGCTCCAAAAGCAACTCTAAAGCTCTTATTGTAGAGCAATATCTGAGATATATGGTCTCCGAAACTTTTCAGAAGTGGGTAAGTAGATTGAGCTGCACGTCGGTGCAAGCAATCTAAGTCACTGAAGAATACCGCCATCATTCCATATGACCATATCTCATTCTGAATCTGCGAACGCTATGCCGAGCACTAACTATAGCCCATCAACTTCTTAAAATCTCCCTACGGGCTGGTTCGTAGAAGGATTAATTACGTACAACTGCAGCCCATTGGAATAATGTTCAGCTACCTTTCTCACCTCAACGCGCAGCCCGTACGGTCCCGAGCTCCCCCTATTCGCTATGGTAATATCAGTTCTCCATTGAATCTTCGTCATGAGTGCATCGAAATTAATTGTTTCAAATGATGGTCCCGCCAATAATTCCCAGCAAGATGCTTTCTCCTGGGTTACCGCGAGGCCAATCCTTACGCCCGCTGGGCCTGAGACACCGGGAGAATCAGCAGTCGTTTGCACTAGTAGAAGCAAGACGGCATCTCCTTCTACTGTTACAAATTTGATAATTGCCCGATTTCTTTGCGGTATGCTAGGGTTGAAGGCCCAATTGAACGAATCTCCTTGGCATAACTCAAACGCTTGCGGTGGATAGTAGTCTGTCACTTGGTATCCCAAGCGTTGCATATGGCTCCAGTGAATCTTCTGGAAGTATCCTATTAACATGTTGGTGGGATAGGAAGTCAGATACGCCATTTTCCTGACAGCTTGGCCCTGGGTGCTCGCCGGTACGAGAAAGGGGTTGCTACCTGCAGCGCGGCTCGCGATGAGAAGACCCTCAGTCTCATCTTGTGAGCGAGTCCACGATATTGGCAGCGCGATTTTTGCATCGCCGTGACTGAATGGACTAACTTTACACTCTAATAGTGCAATGCCATTACTCACATTCACACTCTTTGACCCCAGAACCTCCAATTCGATAACGTTGAGTCCGATATGAAGCCCCAAATTCGTCATGAAATAATGATGTTTCGCTTCACCAGACCACACTTCGACGTCCCATCCCTGAAAGCAGAGTGCCGAGCTTGATAAGAGCGTTCCGCGGTTTATCGTTCGCGAAGCAGGAACATGGTGCGTTGACAAACCCCAAGCAAGTATCGACTGGTCAGAGGTCGCCTTTATGATCTCTTCCTGTAGTCGTCGCCATGCGTTTGAGCCCTCGCCATATAGCAGTGGCATGTTGATTCCAAAAAGACCCATTAGGCAATATGCCTCATCCTCTCTTCTTGTAGTTCTTCGGTGCGAAGCCCAGCATAGCTTCTCGGCAACTCCAGCATGGAAGTCACCTTTAGCGTCCTCAATAAACCTCTCTTTGATCCCCGTGATTTCTGCAATCAAATCTCGCATGTTCATGCGAATCCCAATAAATCTCCAGTCGCAATCATAGAATAGCACACGCTTCGGGGCAAGTAACTCTTGCAACGTCCAACCTCTTGTGAACCACCGACTCCGCCTGAATGAAGAATCCGCGGCTGAAGGCAAATCTTCCGCAGACACATCTTCGAGATAGACGAAACATGTCTGAGAGCCCTTATACCATTGAAACATGGAGTTGATGGCTTCAGAGAGCTCGGAGCTACTCTTCTTGTCGATACAGCAGGTGTCAATCCAGACGAAGTCCAGTTGTTTCTGCCCTGCCTCAGCGCAGAGGCCTCTGATCTTGGAATATCCTTTCTTTTGCCGTAGTGAAGGCACTTGTTGCTCGTATTCCTGGAACGTCACCTCTTCAGGCCCCCAGGTGTGAGACAGTATGGCATAGTTGGGTATGTCGTCATCAAAGAACTCTTGCATATGCCCCGTCTTAACGTTGATCAGCCGCATGTTAGGCGTGCGCTTGGGTATATCAACAGATGTGCCTGGTGACTCGCGAAGAAGGCCGGAGGTGTTATGTTATCGGAATTATGCTTGAGGCAGATCTGTTTCTCGTTCTGGACAGATCATTAGGAAATTCAAGGAGGGATCATGCAGTGACAAGCCGCGTGTAAGGCTACCAATCACCTTCCACCTTTCGTACGCAAATTTTATGGTTGCACGAAGCAGCTGGTTCACCGAAAACTTTCTTTGTTTCAACCTGATTGTGGAGACCATATGCGTTAGTCTAGTTTTACCCTTTCAGTAGGGAACAAACGGTTTTCAGCTTTTAGTTACCGGGGTTAAGGTATAGGTGCAGTCAAGCTATTACTATCTACGTGGGCAGGTTAATGTTGTCGGGATGGGCTTACTCCATATAGTTTATGCAGTAAAAGGGCCTGGATTCAGGTCTGTCGAGGCGTTGGTATACTCGTCTTCTCGGTCCCGAAGCTCCGGTCCAGACACCTTGGAGGCCCATCTGCACCGTCACTGTGGCTTGGATGTACCTTGGTGGACTTCTGAGGAGGTAAGCTGTGGTGAAACCTTGGTTGACATCGGCCTGGCATTTCGGTTCGAGAATGCGAGATCTCTCAGCCGCGGTGCGGAAAGAACGATGATACAACTAATGGGCAGATCATCCTAAACGTGTCGTACCAGCTATATATTAGCTAGTCAACTGTGACGGATCGATTTCTATAGCATATCTCAGAAGTCGACCGATAGCCAGCGTTGTGCAGGATATAATGCGTAGTAGTGCTGGCTAATCCAAACAGCAATTCGACAGATAAATCTCCCTGTTCCCCTCCTCGCGAGTGCGGAGTAACTGGGTGATCTGCGCTATCACTTTAGGATAACTGCAGCATCTTGCACTCCCCGCTTGTCATTGGACAACAAGCTGACCAACATGCATGAGGAACCACAGATTGTGGAGTCTCCAGCTGTCTGGCTGTCTACTCTAGGGCTGACATTCTGCTGAACTGCAACGTCTTATCACCTCTCTAACGAATTACTCTTGACCAAACAACATCATGGCACCCAATTTCGAAGATCTGCGAGCCTTGCTCAAGGAGGGCGATGTTCTCGTCCCTGGAGACGCGGGCTACGATGATAGCCTCAAGCGATGGAGTGCCACATCCGTCAAACCAGCTGTGAGCGGTCCTTACCCCTACACAATACCACTCGCATACTAAACGCATATAGGCTGCGGTGGCCAGGCCCAAAAATGCCAGCGAGGCCTCCGCCATCGTCAAATTTGCGACAAAGAACTCAGTCCCTCTGCAGGTCCGCGGAGGCGGGCACAACCCGTCCGGAGAGTCGTCAGCGGCGACCCCGGAGACCATGATCTTGGATCTAGCCCACATGCGCTCCGTCTCCGTGGACCCGTCGGCGCAGACGGTGACGTACGGCGGCGGGTGCACCTGGGAGGATGTGGACAACGCATTGTGGGAGCACAAGCTGGCGACCATCGGCGGAACAGTGAGCCACACGGGGGTCGGGGGCCTCGTGCTCGGCGGAGGGTACGGGATGCTCAGCGGGCGCCACGGCATGGCCGTCGACGTCCTCGTGAGCTGTGAGGTCGTTCTGGCGAACGGAGACGTCGTCACGGCGTCTGAGGACGAGAACGCAGATCTGTTCTGGGCGCTCAGAGGCGCGGGGTCGAGCTTCGGCGTCGTGACGCACTTCACGTCCCGCGCGTTCCCGCAGGGTGAAGTATGGGGAGGGCTCATGGCCTGGCCGTTCGACTTCCTGCCCCAGCTGGTGGACTTCGTCAACGAGTACCACGGGAAGATAGATGGGGACCAGTGGTTCATGCCGATGGTGATGTGCGATCGGGCAACCGGCGCAAGGCTCTGCGGCGCCTCCGTCTTCTACAACGGCAGCGCCGAGGATGGGCAGGCTTTCTACAAGCCGCTGTTGGATCTGCAGCCCAGGCTCATGGATACGACGGCGAAGATCTCGTATCCGGTCGTCAATACGATGACAAATCCCATGGCGACGCCGGGCCGACGATACATGTTCGGAGGAGCCAACTTCACGTGCCCGCTTGACCTCCAGACGATGAAAGACGCTGCCGAGGAGTACTACAATGGGGTGAACAAGCCTGGCAACGAGGAGATCCGGACGAGTGCTTTTGCTCTAGAGGTCATTCCTCAGGGCAAGATCATCGAGTACGGCAAGGAAGACAAGACCAGCTTTGCGGGACGCGCGGGCAAGTATACGGTTGTGTTGATCATGTCATGGGATAACGAGGACCGCGATCAGGAAGCGCGGGATATCGCGACCAAGGTCTCAGGCGTATTCAAGGCCAAGTATGGGAAACGTGATGCAGAAGCCGAAGGCGCTGATACGTATTATAATTACCTGAGTGAGCAGTTGTCGCGCCTTTTTACGCTTTATCTTTTTGCTAACCTTTGGTCAGACCCCGACGTCCCCACAGACATGGCTGCGATGAAGACCGGAAGGCTCTTTGGCAACAAGGCCCCGAGGCTGAGGGAGTTGAAGGCGAAGTACGACCCGACTAATGTGTTTTTCAAGAACGTCAACCTCATGCCCCTCGAGAACTGAGTGCTACGCAACAGCCCCCCAGGGTGATGCCCTCTGAGAGGTCAGCTCAGGAAAGCAGCTCGAAAGGAGACCAAGCAAGGGTGGGCATCAATCACTCGCCCTCAATGTACCCTTTATAGTCAGCGGTTACCAAAGGACTTTGAACCTAAAGGTTATCGATCTATTCAATAGAACCACCATCTCCGGTATAATGGACTGGGGCATTGGGTGAAGACTTCTGGCCCTAAATATATGCAAGAAGATATAATCAAGTCAATCGGGTGGCTCTCGCCATTTGAGATCTTGGTGGCTAATGCCCAATTCGATGCGATCTTGACCAAAACAAGTTGTATTGGGCTTCGTCTTGGGAATTAGACTCCGTAGGATCTGGTGCAAGCAGGGGGGCGTACGGGCCAGCCTCTGGCAGCTGGCGCCGGTGACCCGCTGCCACGGATGAGTGCCGTCCCCATCAGTGCAAGTTGATTGCATTGCAGAAAACCAGGCTCGATGGGCAATCGAAGTGACTCGAAAGCCGAAGGCATATGTAACTATATCGACTGCTTTGCCTGGCCGCGGCTCGGATGTTGACGGATATGCAAAGCACCAAGAGCGACGTGCACGGAAACCTGGATGACTGCCACCCGAATGCCGTGGCCAGTGGACTTTAGTTCCGCTCCTTGGACGCCCCTATAGACGAAAGATCTGGGGTTCTCAGAGATAGAGTTTCCCGGGTAATGCAACTGCGTAATGACGAACTGATAAGAGCCCGTGGCAACGGTCGACATTTAGGTAATGGGCGGTTGCATCTCGGCATGGCGCATATGACCACCAGCTGCAGCTACCAGGGTGGTGACTTGGTGTCTTCGTGTGTTGGTGCTGGTTTCTGTCTCGCCAGTGACATCATCCCGGTTCCCTCGTCTGGGCGTTGCATGGGGTGGTAGGGAGCCAGAGTTTGTCAACTATACGAGCCCCCAGAATTTCGTTCCGAAGCCGAAGGAGGCCGTATACAACAGCGAGTATAGACAGCCGTCCGGGTTCGACGCTTCCAGGGAGACAAGACCAGAATTCTCCGGGAAAAGCATCGCGAGGACTATCTACTTCAAGAGCGCGTGAACCCAAGTGCCCCGAGACTAGTTTCGCCGTGGCCAGCCTTCATCTGAGCGAGACGACCCCACCACCAGAGCATTGCCCAATGGCCGCCGGGCGGTGGTGGGGTTGACGATAAGCCGCGGACAGGGGGCCTCCGCAGAGGTACTCGAGCTGTCGGCCGAGGGCCGCCCTCCCCAGAAGTACCGCTCCACCCCAGCTAGACCGTTCCGCTCCCAACGCCAGTGACCTTGCTCGGCCCACCTCTAGACAAGATACTTTGGGGCAATGGCATTTCCAGCACGATCTGTGTGTTGCTGTTATTAGTAGTAAGTTGCCCGTAGTGTCGCAATCTGTGCGTCGTCACGATACTTCTTTTTTTTTTTTTTCTCTCTGGAGGTTTTTCTGACGTGCGACTTTTCATTGCCACTGCTCCTGCTCCTGTTCTCGGTCCAACGACGGGAATCGCTGTGTGTAAGTGTGTGTGTGCGTGTGAGTGTGTGTATCCTGTGCTGGGTTTGTGCTCGCCGTCTATGTTGTGAAATCGAGACTAGCAAGACAAACATCCCACTACCCGAGCCTTCTGTGTTGGCCCGTACGCCGACGCGACAAATCTGGGAAATTCCTCTGCGTGGCCGCCCAGGTGTCTTCGCGCTGCGAGATTGCAAACCGACGACCGGGAACCGTCCACCAAGGCGGCGTCCTTGAGCAAGTGGCAAACATGGGTTCGAGGCAGGCGACAACGCTCGGCGAGTTCGAGCAGCGGACCGGCGGCAGCAGCGAAAGCCTGTCGTCGTCTCCGCGCGGAAGCGTCCATTTCGAGGAGGGCCAGAGTCTGCTCGGCGACCGCGAGCCTCGCGAGAGCGACGGAGAGTGGACGGGACGCCTCAGGCGCAGGTAAGCAACTATGCCCGTTCACAGCCGGCTCCCAGCACGTCCCCGCGGCTTACTGACGCGACTTCTCTGTTAGATCGTCGGTACAGAACAGGCTCGCGGCCATCACCGAGATTGGCGGCGTCAACTCGCTGCGGAACTTCTCGCGCAGTTGGCAGCGCGCGGCCGCCTTTGCCGAGATCATCCCGCAGCGGCCCTCCTTCGTCTTCGCGCCCGACCAGGAGCCCGTCGAGCCCATCACGTACGGACGACACGATGTCGAGGGGGGCGCCCGCACGTCTCTGCTCCAGGGCCAACTGAACACCCACTCCCCCGAGAACGCCATCCTTGATGTCGACGAGGACGCGGCGTCCACGGCCGGGCCCCACCGCTCGCTGCTGCACGACAACGAGAGGAAGCGCTCCGACAATGACCTTCACCGAGCCATCTCGGCGTCTGGCTCCGTCCGGAGCAACTCGATCTTCGAGGTTCCGCCGCACCTGTCGGCTATGCCGCTTGTGGGGAGCTACTCTTCATACAGATCGTACGGGTCGGTCCAGTCAGACGTCAGCCGCCCCTCGATGGCCCACGCAGCCGATCTGTGGCGGCAACAGCAGCAGTCCGGCGCCGACCTACCGGACGGGGAACGGCCGGCCATCATTGTGAAGGAGGTCGAGCAGGAGGACGGCAAGATTGTCCTGGCTGCCGTTGGCCAGTCCACGCTGCCTCAGACGATCATGAACTCCACCAAGTAAGTAGTATATTTGTGTCCCAAGACCAAGTATACAATTGCTAACACTCAATTTTCACCAGCGTCCTAATTGGTGTGGGACTGCTTAGTCTGCCGATTGGAATCAAGTATGCCGGCTGGCTGTGTGGTATGATCACTCTTCTGGCCGGTGCCGCTGTTACGGCCTGGACCGCCAGGCTTCTGGCCAAGTGCATGGATTTGGACCCGTCCGTCATCACTTTCTCTGACGTCGCCTTCATTTCGTTCGGGAGAAGGGCTCGGATCATCACCAGTATCCTCTTCACTCTTGAGCTGCTCGCAGCTTGTGTGGCACTCATAGTGCTGTTTGCGGATTCCCTGAGCCTATTGTTCCCCGGCTCTCTGAGCGTTACCCAGTGGAAGATAGTCTGCACCTTGATCTTGATACCCCTTCAGTTTGCCCCCCTGAAGATTCTGAGCTTTACGAGCTTCATAGGCATCGTCTCAGTCATGAGTAGTAAGTCAAATTCCAAGTGCTTCTTACATCGGACCTTCACTAATATCAACCTCAAAGTTGCCTTACTGGTTATTGTAGATGGCTTGATAAAGCCATTTACCCCTGGATCTCTTATTGAGCCAGCAACGACCTACCTATTCCCCGCAAACTGGCTAACCCTGCCTCTGTCTTTTGGTCTATTGATGTCGCCATGGGGCGGTCACAGTGTCTTCCCTAATGTGAGTACCAAATACGGCCGTATAGTCAAGGGTGATTGTATTAACTCGTCCTAGATATACCGTGATATGAGACACCCGCATCGATACAGGGAGGCAGTAACACTCACGTTCAGTTTCACAGTAAGTTATACAACCTCGAAGCTCCTGTAACCTTCCAGCAAGCTCACACTGAAACAGTATGTGATTGATGCCACCGTTGCCATTGTTGGATACGTCATGTTCGGCGACGGCGTCCGGGACTCGGTCACTTCCAACATTCTCCGCATCACCGGCTACCCGGCCATCTTGAACATCCTGCTCGTCATCTTCATCGCCATCATCCCGCTGACCAAGATCCCGCTGAACGCGCAGCCCATCATCAGCACCATGGAGGTGCTCGCGGGGCTGCGGCAGCAGGTGGTCGCCGAGGACTCGCTCCTCGTCGGGCGCTCCAGCACGTTCCGCGGCCTCATGAAGATCTTCATCCGCATCATGACCCTGTTCGTCTTCCTCATCGTCGCTATCCTCTTCCCGGCCTTCGACTCCATCATGGCCTTCATGGGCAGCGCGCTCTGCTTCACCATCTGCATCACGTAAGGATCCAGCCCCCCAGTCCCGTCTCCTGGGCAATCTGATCATAATAGCTGACCTCGTACCTCTTCTGATAGTCTACCTCTCGCCTTCTACCTCAAGCTCTTCAGCCACGAGATTGACACTAAGGAGCGCATCCTGCTGTGGTCCGTCATGACCCTATCGTTTGTGCTCTCCGTCGTCGGGACCGTGTGGGCCTTCCTGCCCAAGAGCCTGATCGGCGCCGAGGAATAACAAATTACTATGTCTTTGGGCTTGTCGTTTGAGTTATGTTTTTTTGGCATTTCCGATCTCACTTGCTACATACCGCGTAGCTGCATGACCACTGGATGAAACGATTCTCGCATGGCATTTCCCATCAAATTTGATCATTTGCACGACGCATGGCATATCACGGCGTACCCAGTTTGTTGGCAGTACTCTTTGTAAGCGAGCAGGGCTTTGAGCTATCTATAACTTATACATACATCATACATATATATGTTATGCGCCGCCGGCGTAATGGGTCGGCAGCATGTGTGTTGGGTAATAATACAATGAATGACATGGTTCACGGAGATTTCCAAAGTCTGTTTCTTTCTAAGTGCTCTATGATACCCTCATGATCTATTTTAGCACAAAGTGGAAGAGACAATTAGAGCCTTACCCTTGTGCACGATTGGTACTGTCTTGATACCTATGCATGGCTACCATCAAGGGCACTCCTGGAGCTGTGTGGCCAAAGTCGAGTTCGAAACTACTAACTGACGAGGGTCAGGCAGAGGTCAGTCATGTCGCGTCTTCCGCTCGTGGCGGGATGTCGCCCCAGCACCTTGCAATTTAGGGATGACGAGGAGGAACTGCAAATGCAAGAGACGTGAAATAGCAAAACATAAATAGATACCTACCTAGAGGTCGTTGCTATTTCCCTAACCAGATGTTGCAACCTTGGATAAAAGAGCAGTCAGCAAACTTAGCTCCGCCACAGACATTGCAATTCACAGCTTATACGGGTGGTAGTATCAATCAGCGTATAACGCATACAAGTGCCAGGCAAGAGTCGAAAGTCAAGCAAGGTTGGCATGTAGTCACAGAGCAATGTGGAACGTTTTGTTTTGAGCAGGTAACTTCTGGTATTCTTTGAGTAATCCGTGACTATCTAATACACAGAGAGCGAGTTGAAGCTAGATCGTACCACCAAGGTTATGTGAGGGTTGCCGCCCAGTCCTGAATACTACCAATAAAAACCAATCTCCCGTTGGTTCCCTGAACACAATCTCCGACGCTTTCCAAAATAACTTTCCAACAAATGTTAAATATGACTGAAATGAATGCAGGTGGCAACCCTTGAAAGAGAAATAACAAAACCTTTGGTGGTAGATGAGCCCAACTACAAGAGGCTACCGGCAAGGACTACCCAAGTCAATGGGCATCCTGCCAATGGCCAACCCACCCAATATCCTGACGCTTTTCACGCCGGTTCCAGTTCCAATCTCGACCCTTGTTCCACGGGCATCCACGAGTTGTGTTGCCCTCCTTGTTCCACTTGTTGCTGTGGTGATTATAGTTGTTGTAGTCCTTCAGACCAGTTGGTGATGTGTGCTGGTTGGTGAAACCCAAACCGAAGGGCTCTCGCGACTTGGAGAACAGATCAGGACGCTTCTGTTCAGACGTGTTGGTATAAGCACGACGCTTCTCACCAAGAGCAGCCCATCGGTCGACGTCGCTGCGCTTCGGTGGAGGAGAGTAACGCTCAGGCGATGGCGAAGGTTGCTCGACCACGACAGACTCGTGGAAGAAGAACCCGTCGGCAACCATGTCTCCGTCAATGTCATCAGAGAAGGTGTCATGAACAGGTGAGAGCACGGGCTTGTCGTCCGAAGCTTGGTCGTGGGGAGTAGGCGTAGCATTCTCCTTGCTGTCTTGGCTCCAAGTTCGGCTGTTGAGCTCCTTCAAGGCTTGGACCTGGCGGGCATGTTCAGACTCATCCTCCTCCTCATCTTCCTCCCAGAGATCGCTCCAGCTCTTGCTCTGCTGCTCCTTCTGGCTGCCAAAGACCATGGACATGGCACTCAGGCTGACCTTGGGCTTGTTCATGTTGATCGGCAGAGAACCAGCCATGGGCGACACCTTGGCACCAGTACGAGAGGGGATGTTCAAGGGGCTCAGGTTGAAGGAGTTCATCGAAGCCCCCAGGTTGGAAGTCAGGACCGAGGCAATGGAGGGGGTCTGAGCAGACGACATCCAATCAACGGTGCCTTCGGACTTGGGGAACAATTCTTCGGTGTAGCTCTCGTCGTCGGGAATGGCGCTGAGCTGACGGATGGCCTGCGGGGGGCTTGCGTGCAAGGCCTTGGCCCACGGGAAGGCACCCTGATCCATCTGGGGCGACTGGATCGAGGGAGTCCGCAGGGGTTCGCGGTTGGCGGTGGCCATGGGTTGACGGTCTGCGCAACAGTACTCGTCATCCTCTTCCTCTTCCGTGGTGAAGCTGACGACTCGGCGAAGAGCCTGCTTGGCACCGACGAGTGAGCGCTTCTGAGGATCGAGGCTCATGCACTGGCAGATGACTTCATACGTGTCCTGCGACATCGTGGGGAAGACGTCGAACAAGCTCTGCTTGTCAAGGGAGAAGTCTGCGAACCAGGGATCCGACTCGGAGGGTGCAGAGAAGGGGTTCCTCGAGAACAGCACATTCAGGAGAACGATGCCGATGGCCCAGATGTCCGCCTGAGCTGGCGAATATCCAGATCCGTCGTTATCGTACTGCTCCGGGCTCATGTAGCGATCGCTGCCTACAGCGGTCTCATAAGACCACTTCTCCGTGGTGGCCAGGCCGAAGTCACCGAGCTTCATGGCGCCAGACTCGGTCAGGAAGATGTTCTCCGGCTTGATATCGCGGTGGTAGATGCCCATGCCGTGCATGTACGAAACGGCATCGACAAGTTCCATCATGAAGCCACGGACGTGCTCTGTGGAGATGGGTCCATGTCCAGTACGGATGGCCTCGTAGAGGTCTCCCTGCTGGCAGAATTCAAGGACCAAGTAGTGGTGGGCATCGGTCTCGAAGTTGTCCTTGAGAGCTACGACGTTGGGGTGCGCGCCGAGGCGGCGGTGACAGAAGAGCTCCTCGGTCTTGTCGTCGAAGGCAATGTCGTACCCGGCCTCGTTGGCCGCGGACTTCTTTGTCACGCACTTCAGAGCTACCTTTTCGTGGGTGTCGATGTTCTTGGCCAGCATGACCATCCCGAAAGATCCGGAGTTGAGAGGGGAGAGGAGTTGATACTTCCCACCCAAGATAACGCCATTTTGAAAGTTGTTCCGCAAGCATTCCATTGGGGTGGTTGAGAAGAGAGAAGAGGTGTTGCGACCACAAGTGATGGTACAGTTGTACAAAGATACAACCCGTTTCCAGACGTCTATGTGAACCACCGGGCCAAGTTTCCTAGCCTTGTGTACAGTTTTCGAGAGACCAGTCCAGATGCCGAGAAATGCAGATGATCTTTTGGAGCAGCTGACGGAGGATGTTGATTGTTGATCGAGCGGGGTCGTCTAGAGGGTCGAGCAGAGATATACAGGGTTGAGTGCGCGTAGGAAAGTAAAGGACATATAAACTCCAATTGTTCGTTGCAGGTCAGAGGCTCATCGATGGGTATTTTATCATTCGGGTTGTTGTAACAAATGGAAAGTTGAGGATTTTCGTCAAAAGACCGGACGGAAGTCCGTGAAAGAGTGAAAGGGAAGATGATTCGTTATGAGGACATTGATGATTGTGTAAAGGAAATCAAAGAGTGAAGGTGGTATTGATGGTGTTTGCGTTTGTCCGATGGTGGTGATGCGGACCTGGGCCGATTTAACGGTAGTCGGGTTGCAAGGCAGGCACAGGTAGAAGCTGATGATGATTCCGACCAGGCGACAGCGCTTGAACGTGTCGACAGGAAGATGCTTTAGTTTGTCTAGAGCTGCATCTGAACGGAGAGAGGGTGGCGTGCGTGTGGGTTGGATTGACGAGACGCAGCAGCGAGAGAGTTGGGAGAGAGGGGTGATGATAAGGGGGTAGGCCAGTGACGACCGAGTCGGCGGGAGGATCGGAAGATCACGCACGGTGGGTGGGCGGTGGATTGAGGGTCGTCGATAGCTCTCGAGAGCAGTCGACTTGGGGGACTCGACGATGTTTGAGTGTTATAAAGTCCAAAGGGGGTGTGACTCCTCCGGAGCTTGAGCGGAAGCCTGTTTGTCAACGGGCCTTGGACCAAGGCGGATGATCCTGGCCTAGTTGCGGAGCCGGTAATTGATTGATGGAGTCAGCGGGTGTGACGTGGTGGTGAGCACGCACTCGGGGCCTCTGGGGGATCAGACACCGGGATTCCAGTGATGAAGCTCGTCGAGGGGAGTGGTGGTTGTCGATGGTGGTGAGTGAGAGGATTAAAGCAGCCTCTTATCGGACAAAAAGGACGGGAATCGCTTTGTTGTTCTGATGAAAGACGCCGGGGAGGCGGTGGGCGGACAGGTCGGGAAGGGAAGGAAAGGAAGACGGTGAGAGTGTGGTATTATTAGGTACGGAAAGATGGCAAGGAAGACCTGTCGCTCTCTCTATGCTGCTGGTGCGTTGTCGAGACGGCGTATGTACGTGAAGCGCAGACAGAGAGGGAGAAACAGGGAGCGAACGGGCACGAAGATAAAAGGTTAGGGTGTTGGCAAGTTGAAGTCGGTGAAGGAGAAGCAGGACGGACAGGATTGGGAAGGGTGGATGGGATGGATGGACGGCTAGACGCAAGAGGACGAGCGAGGGGACCCGAGAGTGGAACGAGGGTGGGCGTGGGCGAGCGAACACAATGGGATGGGGTGACATAACCCATACCATACCACAGTAGGCCTGGCTGTCGGCTGTGTGGAGAGGGCGTACGGTGCGAGACACCCCGCAGCCGCACAGCCCGGCCGTGAAAGATGACGATGGCCGCGAGCCCGCCGGGTAGCAGGGTACGGGCAAAAGTGTTGAGATTGCGCATTACCGCGGTGGAACCCCAAGTACTGGCATATCTGGTCAGACCGCGCTCCAGACACCCGCTGCCATCTGGGCGCAGCCCACAGTGTAGGCACGCCCTCTGCCACCTGCTTGGCCCAGAGCTGCCGGCGTCTGCTGCGGCCTCTCACAGAAGCTTCTAGGAATGGAATGGCGAACGGGGCTAACGACAGCACGCGGCCAGTACATGGGGCCGGCCTGCGTCTAGCTGCAAGCGGCTGGTCTCACACAGCCATTGTACATCTGCGTCCGTACCCGACAGCGCGTTCGTGCAGCAAACTTGGGCGCTGCCCGCTGCAGAAGCGACGTGGCCCAAAGGTACCCCCGTGGGCGATCGGCCACCACCGAGTACCGCGAGGGTACCGTCTGCTAGCGGCCCCTAGCAGAGCCTGGGCCTGGGCACAAAGACACGTTGAACCAGCACGCGCAAGTGCTGCATGACCAAGCTTTGCTGGCTAGCAGGCACTGGATGTTTCTGTTCGGCTCCATTGTTCGTCCCTTTCCAGCAGCTTCGAGGCCATCCCAGTGGGTTTCGCGGCCCCCAGCTTGCCAGCCGAGCAGAGAGAGCCTGGCAGACCTGGCAGACACCCTTCAGGATTGCTGGGCCCTCCCCAATCGGTACTGGCCGCCTGCAGCTCCTGAAGCCTGCAGCCCATCCTGCCACGAACAGCTACCGCCGTTCCTTTGCGACCGTTTACCGCCATTGTGTAATCTTAAAGTGCTGCAGCATGCTGGAAAGACGGTCTTGACGGCGGTTCTTGGGCCCATTGGCGACGGCAGCTGATCTGTAAGACAAGCTCATCAAACAAACCCAAGGGAAAAGTCACTGCATCACGTTCAACTTCAAGCTCCAGCCGGGGGAGCTGGAGGGGCGAGGGGCGAGGGGCGTTCCAGCCTCGGGGTCGCGGCCGGACCCCGAAGCGCTGGAGCGCTGGAGCGCAGCAGCCTGGGAGCTTTGGCTTTGAACTGACCCATGGAGTGAACGCGTGACGGGTGCAGAAGAAAAGCATTGAATGACTTTGAGCTAGTAAGCAGTGGCAGTTCTAGCCGTCCATTGCCTGATTACCCAATGCAATGCAGGCGTGCATGGAAGCTTAATCCAGGGGGGCAATTAACGTCGCTTGGTCGCCATGTTTTTATTATTTGTTTGTTGCCGGTGTTCTGCGTGCTTGGTTTGTCTGGCTACCATAACAACGTCAATTGAGCCATGCGGCCTCAGTATTGGCTGCGTCGACGTCAGTTTCGGGTGAGTGATGCCATGTTCTGGCCGTCCTTGAGTGATCAGCTCGGCCGGGTTGCGTGATAGGTCCATTCCTCCGGCTTGTCTGACGACGACGCTATGCTCTGGGGAGCAACCCCCCAATGCCAGGCGTCCTGTCGTGTGACCCTGCATTGCTATGGCCCTCATGGCTTCAGTATCGTCCGATTTGTCTAGTATGTCGCGATACTTTGACGCAAACATGTCATGTCTCAGTCCCTGCTCGATTCTTCGTGTTCACATGGGCGCGCCTATTCATTCTCGCTCTTGGTGTGGTGGCACGTCCGTGGGTTTCAAGCTTCCCCAGATTTCCCAACCGCGAAGCAGGAGCACTCGCACCGAGGCGCCGACTAGGGGAGCTGGGCGAGGTCGCTTCTGCGCCTCTGAAACCAGCATACACAGCAGCACGTAAGCTCAGCATTGACTGACATAGATGGACCCCACCCCCCTTGGCAAGCTGTTGACGCTTGCTTGAAACAAGCTGCGCAGCTTCCTGGCCCTGCAAGCCCTGTTAGATTCCAATAATATATTAACAGAAATATGGCAAAGCTGGCGGTGTGGACGATCGTGGCATCGCAGAATCTGCCAGACAACAACACAGCGCTTCCCTGCCGGCCTGGGCGAATCGGGAACCAGTGCGAGAGGAGGACGCCCTCGTCTCTGGTCTCCGTGTCGTCGGACTAGGCCGCTTGGAGGCCGTTGCGATCAAATGGGAGCGCGCGGCCGTTGTTGGGATGTGGGCGAGCAGAGACATGCGTTGATGCGAGTGCCCTTTGAACGCTGCCTCTCCACGGTTCTGCTTGGTCCCTTCCATGCAGCTCGCATGCAGTGTTACCCATGGTGCAGCTATGGTGCGATGCCTTGGACGAATGCCGCGCCGTTCCTGCGACTAGCCCATGTTTGCTCTGGGGCAACCGATTGGTACCGTATGCAGCCCCCAGGCGCCTGAGTGGCCGTCTGCTGATAACAGCAGATGGGTGGTTTGGTGTTGATTTGGCTGGAGTCTGGATTCGCTCTACGAGGCCTGGCGCGGCTTGGGTCCTTGCAAACGCTGGGTTTGGTGCCATGCAGGCCGACTTTAGTAAGTTGGCTGGTTGGTCGGCGCGCCTGGGTATTCGCTGGTTTCGTTGATAATGTCGTCGATCTCGCCCAGCTCTGCCAGCCTTTTTTTCCCCTTGACAAGTTCACATCGATCCGGCGCATCTACCGATAGAACATAGTCGGACCCGGGTGTTGCCTACTCCTGTCGTCGGACCTGGGCCTACACCCATTTTGGAGGCTGGCTGTCCACATGGATGCGTCCAACTTGGAAGTGCGCATTAGTGTCGCATTATCGATTTCATCAGACGCTTTAGAGTATCGAGCTACTGGTTATCTTATCGATTAGCGACGAGGTGCATAGTGGTCCAGTACCCACTGGCTCTTTGTCTGCATCGGAGGATGTCGTTCCCAACCATCCCGATTTGCTTCGTGCATCATTCGGAACTGTAAATGGCTAGTCAGCAGCGATTGTACGGCGAGAGAATAAGAAAGAAAAATATCAACAGGCAGCTGAGTATCTGTCTGGGCCGCCAACACCGTCTTTTCCGCCTAGCTGTGTCTGCTGCCCGCCTAGTTACTGTACATACATACTACTCCATACTCCATACTCCATACACACGCACAGCTCATAACTAGTACGTACATACATGATGACAACTCCACTGAAAGTCTACCGCTGCAGCCGGCCCCAAAGCCGGCCGTGAAGCTGCATTATCGTGCAAAGCCGTATCGGGCATCTCGACTGCTACCTTACCCTTTTCAGACACCAACCTTCTGTTGACCGCCTTCTCGACGACACCTTGGCTACACACCTAACCCACATTTGACCATCCATTTACTTCTGATTTGGCATCGTGTCGCTAAACCTGGTCTGCAACTCGCAAGGTCACGAAATTTTGCGACGAGAAAACTTTTTTCTCGCGATCCCGAACGCGTCTCAGCCCTCACCGCTCCGCCCGACGGGCAGTCTAGAGTCTAGCTCCCGGGAACCCGTGTGGCCCAGCTGCCCGATTCGCAGACGCATCTCAGATTACAGACAGGCACCTTGGAGCTCCCGGAGCTGTTGCGAGATATGGCCGCCTCTGCCGCAATCAAGGTTGTGGTGCTAGACATCGGTGAGTTGTGAAAGAGCTCACCCGAGTCCCCAAGCTCCCATCCCGACTCCCTGGCCCTCCCCCAAGCTACCCACAACGATCCGCCGCACGCACATTGCTCGGAGTTGCATTAGCTTGACCTGCTGGCTAATCAGCTATACCTCTTCAGAAGGGACAGTCTGTCCCATTTCGTTCGTCCGTGATGTTTTGGTAAGCCTGAATCCTGGCTCGCGCATGAAGAAATTTCCTGCTCCCGTAGTCTTGGGCTGTCGGTGAGAACAAGTGACTTCCTGATGATCTGCATTGCAGGTCGTCGTCGTATTGCAGTCAAAGCAGGCCTGTCCTTGCGGTTCACCCTGTCTTGTTCGATATTTGGGTCCCGGGAATACCCTATCCCTAGGTCTCGAGGGAGACATCGGGGTTTCTTGCACCTCGTTATGTTTTACATGCCTAGACTTGGAATGACGAATAGTGCTCGTCGTCCAATCACACGGTTGCTACACCAGGACTAAGGCTGACAGCACGTTCTCTCAGTTCCCCTATTTTCTGGAAAAGATCCCAGAGACCGTCAAATCAGAATGGGACAGTTCACGGTTCAAGGAGTATCGAGACGCATTTCCTGAGGAGTTCAGATCCAGCCAGGAGGCTTTCCAGGCTCACGTGATCGACCTGGTGTCCCGCGACGTCAAGATAGCATATCTCAAGTCGCTCCAGGGGTATATCTGGCAAGAGGGATATGCTTCAGGGGAGATCAAGGCGCCGCTCTTCGCGGATGTGCCAACCGTCCTGTCTAGGTGGCATGGGAAGGGGATCAAGTTGATCATCTACTCCTCCGGATCAGTGCCCGCCCAGAAGCTCCTCTTCAAGTACACGAACGCTGAGCCCTCGGATCTTACTGTGCTCCTTACAGATTATTTTGATACAGTCAACGCAGGCCCCAAAACCGAGGCAGCAAGCTATGAGAAAATTGTTGCCAAACATCCAGAGTTCTTGCCGGAGCAATTTCTATTCCTCAGCGACAACGTCAAGGAGGTGGATGCTGCCATTCAGGCGGGCATGCGGAGCGCGGTTGTGCAACGTCCTGGGAATGCAGATCTTCCTACTGAGGTATATGACACTCACCAGGTCGTCGAAACATTCGACTCGATCGAGGAGGACTTCAACGTGAAGACGCTGCAGACACTTGGCAAGAGATCCGCGGACGAGGCTGCAGCCGACGAGAAACCGGAAGCTCAGCCGGCTGACACAACGGAGCCTGAAGGCGCGCCGGACTCCAAGAAAGTGAAGACTTCCATTGGTGAAGAGGGAGCGACCCAGGGCGAGGAAGAGCCCGCCGAAGAGCCGTCCCAGATCGACAAGCTCCTTGCTCAGGCCGTCGGGGATGCGCCTATCACTCCTACAGAGACCACCAGTGAACCTACCGAGCTTGCGGAGTAGGGTCCTTATCTGCGTATCTGTGACGATCACTTGATATCTGGATAAGACCCGGTGGCCCGTCCAAGAGGTGGAGCGCAGACCTAGCGACACTGATCTGACGTTTAGAGAGCTCTGGCTCTCACTTGATGGTGGTCGTCACAAGTGACATGGCATGTACTTCACAAGTTTGCGTCCCTATAAGCGCGAACCATGCTCGAAATGGCTAGACAAAAGGATTTACAGTAGTTTCTATAGACCAGAAGACGGCTTTCCAATCCAAGATAGCCATCAAAATACTAGGCAACGTTTAAAAAAAGCGCCGAATGGCTCTAGTCACCTTGTCCGTTCCGAGCCGGCATATCACATCCAGGCCCGGCTTATCTCCTGTTCAACGGGTTCTGTCTATGTGCTATCTACGGCTGCAGTCACGTCGAAAAGTCAATCATCACGCTTGGGTCCTTTAAGCTTCACGTTGCCCCTGCATACAGTGTCTCGGACACTGCCGTGTGAGTGCGAGAATAGTAGTCAGCAGAACGAACGGCCACAACGCGCCCCCAACGGACGTCTGGGCGAAACTCTCGTGATCCCAAGCGAACTATATCGAGGCGCGCACGCTGACTCGCCGGCAGCGATGGACCCTGAAGCGCTGGATGGCTCGGGTGAGACCCAGGCACAGCCGTGTCCCTCTTCAGCCGTCGTTGCCGGGGGGAGGGGGAAAATTACACTTTATTAGTCCTGCTTGCTTTCTCGCTGATATTGGGGTAAGACAGGCGGGGGGAGGGAGGGGGCAGATTTCGTCAGGCTGAGCCGTGTGATGATCACGATGGTGTGATTCTGTGTGTCTCGAACAATTCGGACTCAAAGTCTATTTGGAAAATGGAAGAAGGAAGAAGGATTTCGGCAGTATGCGTCGTCGCATTGTTGTCCCGAGCTGCCCACGTGGGAGTGGAATATGCTGCTGTTCGGATTGCCGGCATGGGGAAGCCCCTTGAAGGCGTGACTAATGACAGTCAACTACATACCCCAAATTGTTGCTGATGAACTGCGACATTGGGCGAGCACGCGACATCTTGTCTGAAGATTATATTAACCTCCTGCAGGCTGACGTATCGTATTGTTTCATACATATCCTTCAACGCTGTCGACGGGCGATGCACGTTTAGTACTAGTATTCGTATTGCCTATATCTCTATTCGGAAGTTGCAGCCCATAGCATGCGTCGAAGATCACTTGCTATCGCGCCAAAGGCATTGTCGCCCAAAAGCTATTGCAGTTATGAACATGGGTGGCGTAGCCAGAAGAGTCTGGCCATAAACTTGCGCATGGTGACTTAGTTTCTGATCAAGCAGTGGATCATTCGCTCTTCACGATGTACGATCGTGAGTCTCATCACGGTGCTATCAGATGGCTATATTGTGATTGGCCAATCCCCACCAATCGACTCGTCTAGCAATATGATCCATCGGTTTCATACAGAGCGAGACAACAGTTCGTCACTCCACAAACGGTAGGATGTGTGCCTCCCCCACTTGAAGATGTCGTCTGACCACAAAGTGTGGAACATTGTTGGTGGTAACCACATCGCAAGCCGTGTCTTGTCATGTTGGGGTAGCGGGGTACTCCTTAGCCCCAGGTGATAGACGATCTTGTCAAGTCTAGTAAGCTGCAAGTGGTATCCATGCTATCCTGCATGAAGACACATCGTAGACCAATGGCTACTGGCTTCTCCCACGCAAACCTTTTCCTCGCTGTGCTTGGTGGTCTCGAGGCGAACCGGAATGGCTGCCTTGCGCCGCAAAATGCAACTTCGAGAGCATCAATTAGAGGAAGTGCATGGTGTATCGTCATCCTGACGCCGTATCGGGCTGCTGGTAAGGACATGGCCGATCCTTCCACTCTGCCTTCTGGTGAATGAAGACAGAGCCCAAGGCAGAATGGGAGACAATGGAAGCAGAGTGCCCGCAGCTCAACCTGGTGAAGTACGAAGTACGATCGCGAAGTTATTCCTCGATGCTCCGGTCCGAGTCTGCGTCTTCGTAAACTTCCTTCGGGGTATTGGAAGGCGTTTCCTCGTCCAGAGATAGTAAACCAGCTTTTGGGTTAGCTTATATCTGGTCTTGGTATAACCTAGGGATTCCATAATGGAATCCAGTCGATCCTCATCCATGTAGCGCGAATTGGTCACACAAGGAGCAGGCAAGACCAGGAAGAGGCTTGGGAAGAAGTCGCCCATCTCGGTAGATGCAAGGCAGTCCGGGTCCTTGAGGAAGTCGAGGGTCCTGAGGAGCATGTTCCCTTTCCCTTGGGCATCCGGGACGAAGTTGACGACCAATGACAAGCTGATAATGTCAAACTTTTCCTCGTCATCCTGTGGAAGCGGGCGTTGCATGAAGTCCTGCTGCAGGATGCCCTCTGCTTGGCTGTTGAGGTCGATCCTGCACATGGAGAACAGCCCGCTCTTGGAACATTCGTTGGTGGTGCTCAATGCACCTACCTCTAGAAGGCGCAAAGAATCGCCTGCCGACGCCTTCTCCTTGAGAGCCGGGTGAGCAGCCTCCAGCCATTCCATGAGCACCTTTGAGCTGTCTCCCCCGCGATCATTCCGCTGCCCCTGAAGGCTAGCCTGCTGATAACTCTTGATGCCGCCCAAGGCCGAGATTTCTTTCTCAATGGCGGCCTCCTCGGCCTTATCGCCCTTCAGGATGGCCTGCGCCTTCCGTTTCTCGAGCACATGATGCGAGTTGATCAGAGTCCTCGTGGCTTTGCGGGAGATGGACTTGGGCCTCTGTACAGTTGGTGGGCGGCCATGAGACAGGCTCTTGGCTGTCCGCTTCTTCTTGAGCGCCATATCACCGTGTAGAAGGCCAGCCCAACTCCATGGAAGTATGAGAGTTGGAAAATTGTCCTCCGGTCTGAAAAGACCTTCGAATTGACTGTAGGGATATGGTCGTCGGCATGGAAGAATTTCCCACGAGTCGAGAGTTACTGCATTTTACCGCCCATATTCACGTTTGATCATGTACAGTACGAAAGGGGCCGATAAAACGGTCACTGGCACTGTAGGGATTCCCGGAGGACCAGATTGTTCCGCTCCGCAACTGCGTGCACAGACCACAAATCCGAAAACCCTAGGCCCACCAGCACGATATTCGTTCAATTTTCTGTAGCTGGGAACTTTTTCGACCGAAGCCATCTCGACAACCGACAACTCGACAAACGACGGCAACGACGGAATACCAGAGCCGACCGACAAAATGACTCCTAAAGGTACTTGACACTACACTACACAAGCGCACGCACGCATCCATCTCAGCTCTGCGACATGCGGTCCCCGCGAAGTCGCCTGCCTCTTGGGTGAGGCGGGCCCGACGGTGCATCAAGCTGCAGCAGATCTTGCGAGTTCTTCTAGAAAGAGCGATTGCTGATGCGTTTCTGACACAGGTGGTGCTTCCAAGGCGCCCAAGGGCAACAAGAAGGCCAGCGCTGCTGCCAAGGCTGTCCTCAAGGGTGTAAGTTTACTTTCTTGATCTCCCATCCCGCCGACTCGGGAACAACCGAACCATATCAGACCGGGACTCGATGCTGACTTGCTCCATACAGGGCCATGCCCAGAAGAAGCGCAAGGTCAGATTGTCGACCACCTTCCACCGCCCCAAGACCCTCCAGCTCTCGCGTGCTCCCAAGTACCACCGCAAGTCCATCCCCCATGAGCCCCGCCTGGACGAGCACAAGATCATCGTCCACCCGCTCAACACCGAGAGCGCCATGAAGAAGATCGAGGAGAACAACACCCTCGTCTTCATCGTCGACGTCAAGGCCAACAAGGCCCAGATCAAGGGTGCCCTCAAGAAGCTCTACGACATTGACACCGCCAAGATCAACACCCTCGTCCGGTATGTATTTGTCATATCCGTCCTTTGTCTGCGGGATCCATTTGCTGACGACTGAATCTTATAGCCCCGATGGTTCCAAGAAGGCCTACTGCCGCCTGACTGCTGATGTCGATGCTCTCGACATTGCTGCCACCAAGCTCGCTCTCGTTTAAGCGCGACCTGGGTTGGGTAGACAGCTGTTATGATGGGTTGGCATGTCATTGTGAGGGTGGTTCAAGCCCAAGGGATCTTTGCATTGAGAACGGCGTTCGCCTAAAGGGTAGGCTTATGAGGTCAATGGAAAATGAATTTACTTGCCGCCCTCTCATGACCAAAAACATTTTCTTCCAACGAGTCTCGATGTGTCTGGCTGTCACGTATATGCATGTGATGTGATGCAAATGCTCCAGGTGTAAATGGTATCGTACATTATGTTACATTGTATATACAAACAATGTCTAGTCTGTTGTGTGAACGGGTACCGACCAAGTAATACTCGGCCCTGCGTTCAACACAAGCAGCCGGGCCGCCTGTCCTGTCGCTTATGCTCCCCGTGCCTCGGGCCATGCAAGTGATTTACTCTCCGCCCCTGGACTGACTGACTGGCTATCCAACCTTCTCTCCTGCGCTTCTCAACCCTGTCTCAGGTTCTGCAGGTGCTTCATCGTCAGGCTGCTGGCGTCGAGGAACCGGTCAGCGCAGTTGGCCATGCAGCTCTGCTCGTTCTTGTCCATGGCGCCCTGCTTGATCGATCCCGTGACGCACTTCTTCCAGCACATGTCGGTGAGGGAGTGGACCACTACAGATAGGGGAGGAGCAGACGTTAGCCGGAATTCATATCTTTCGCGTGAGAGTCTCGGGTTGGCGTGGCTAGCCGCTGGCCCAGCCCTGACAATGGAAAGTCTGGGTTCCGCTAGACGTAGAGGGGTCTGTCTCGAGGAGGCAGAGGGACTCTCCCGATCAGAAGCCCCGGGTAAGGCTGAGGTGTGGGAGGACTCTGAGTATATGCTTACTGGACTGCACGCGCGCCTTCTGGTTCTCGTTGCCCAGGAACTGCCGCAGCTCGGCCTTGTCCTTCTCGTTGAGCTTCTCGAGGTCAAAGTTGGAGAGGTCCGAGGCGTCCATTTTCGCTTGCTTTATGGAGGGGGTCGGGAGGTGGCTGTTCAGAGGGAGGCGCGGGTAATTCGAAGTGGTGACGAGGGCCGCGGAGGGGGGGTATGGCTGCGTTGATTGTACAGATAGGTCTCTGCTGCGGATTTTTGGCGGCGCTTTCTCGATGATGCTTGCGATCCAGCGGCGCTGACTCCAGTAGCAAATTTGGACAGCTCCCGATGCTTATCTTATCGGCGGCCTTAGCGCAAGAATACAGTAGGCCTGGGTCATCGCCTACGTACAGTACTATGGACGATGCACACGATGGCAGTCACAGCGTGTCGAGGGCGGATGTTTCATGGGAATAATGATAGTAATCCAAAAGCTGCCGTGATTGCAATCATTGAAGAATGTGCCAGTGAATCAACCCGTGGGATGCACACAGGCAATGCTGCATATACTTGTGCTGAAACGATACGGACGCGGGCCAGTCTGGCCAATCAGCATAGTGCATTGCATGCGCTCTAGGGGATGGCAAGCGTATAGTGATACAGGACAACTACTTCCTCAAAGGTCATGGAGCAGGAAGGGCCAAAAAAAAAAGAGAGCTCCAACCACCGGAGTGTTCCGGACGTGGTCACTAACGAAGTTTTATAGGAATGTGAAATGGGGGTCCATTCCATGCCCGCCTTTGGTGAGGTATATTTGTGTGTTGCAGGAGATTCAGCTCTGTTGGTCTTCGCTCTTTCTGGGCGGTGTGGGACTTGAACTGGTATGCTTTGAGACTGCCGGTCACTGATTGTAGGTGCGAGTACTTTCTGGTTGGACGAAGTAACTGGGTTCATGTGTGAGAGAAGGATGAGGTAAATAGATATATATGATTTATTGAATGACAGGTGCAGAGCACCAATCGGTTGCTCTGTCGGCTTGGGTAGATGTGGACATTATACTTCAAGGTGGATTTGGACCCGGCGGCGACGTAAACATAATCACGAGCAGCGACAGACTTGAGAACATTAATACCACAAGTCACAAGTAATTAGGGCTCGCGGTGGTTACGTATCGGAATCTCAGAAACAACAGGAACTGTGATTCAGGGAATTCTTCAAGTGAACGTGGGACTTTCGTATAGCATTTCTGCAGACCGACTACCAGCGGCTTCCAGCTTAAATGTAAGAGTATGCACCTGGGTTACCAATGTTTGTCAGAACTCATATTTCTACGGAAGGACTAATATGCAGCTCTCATTTGAATGAATTCTCCCCAGCACCCGATATCCAATTGCTATCTATCGAAGTCCACTGTGCGTCTTGAAATGCCCGAAATATCAGACACGATGAAGCCACTGCATTCGTCACGTCAGCATAATTCATGCTGCGCATTTATACAAAGCAAGAAATATCCCGATATGAATATTGTTGCCGTGTAGCCCAGCTGCCCAGGACAAAAGTCTACCCTTAAGCTTATCGGCTGAAATATCTATCTCGCTCGATATAAGGAGCAGAGATGGACTAGAACGCAGCGCTATCCCAGATTTCTTGCCTAAATGTTCTCTTCAGCCATCTGATACGATCGCTATTAATATACGCGATGGGCTGACACATCCTTTGCTCATGATTAGGTTCGACCCGTTTCTCATTTGCTACTCGAGCTGCATGACCACCAAGCAACAGCCAACCATCGGACGAACATGTCTCAGGCATGTGGCAAGCTCCGAACGCAGAAGAAAGGCTACTGCATCCGCACCTACATGTACATGATGCTCGATCTCACGCACAGCCTGACTGCAGCTGCGGTCTCAGACCTTGACAGCTGGTCCATGTGTGTTTCACATGTTCTGCATACTGCGTTGTCCCAAGTGTAGTGTGTCCTGCGTGTGTGCGCGCAATGCATGATGCAGGGGAAAAGAAAAACCGAGCTGAGAAATTTGTTGGGCGCATATGCTGTAGGACATGCTGCGCAGTGCATCTACTCTGCATTGCACCGCACTATGGGTACTCTGTCGTGTCTACGTGTCGGGAACCCAAAGCTGGGCGAGGCCTTTTGCTTTTGTATTTGCCCTGCCACCGCCGTGCAGTATTGTTGAGGTCATGTGCAGTTTGTTTGCGGGTACATTGCTGGCGAAGAGCTAGAAGAGAGGAGCATTGGTCACGGAGGATTGTGCAATCGTCTAGCTATGGGGTTGACATCTGATGTTACATTCTGTACTATGGTTTTATAAATATTTATACGGGTTCATGATGCCATTCTGTATAACTTGTTAGTCAACACTCATAACCGGTACACTGGCCTCCAGGAAATAATAGGGCCTGGGGGCAAAGGGGTAGGTGAGTATCGTGACTTACCGGATCATATAGATTCTTGATCTGCTTCATCAGGCCGACCATGGTCTCGCTCCTGCTGTAGCCGATGTAGTTCTTCTTGGCGATGCCGAGGCCGTGCTCGGCGCTGATGCTGCCGTTGACCTTGGCGATCCACTCGTAGACGAAGGGCTCCAGCACCTGCTCGACGCGCTTGTCGTACCGGCGCACGGCGACGTTGAGGTGCAGGTTCGAGTCGCCCATGTGGCCGTACCCGACGACGTCGACGACGGGGAACTCGTCCGTGTCGCCGCGCAGGCCGGCCGCGTCGATCTTCTCGCGCGTCTCGTCCACGAGCCGGTACATGTCCTCGAGCGGGATCGACACGTCGTACTTGTACACGCCGCCCCAGTGGCCCAGGCACTCGGGTATGCCTTCTCTCTGGCTCCACAGGGACCGGAGCTGCGTCTCGTCCTGGGCCAAGACACCGTCTGTCACGATCTCCTTGCTCATGACGTCCTCGAGGAAGTTGCCCAGCTTCTCAGTATCGTGGTCGGCGTTGGAGCCGCTCGTCTCGATCAGGCAGTAAAACGGGTGCTCGCCATCCAGGGGGCTTTTGCTGCTGCGGACCTTGTGAACGAGTTGCTGACTCCTCAGATCCATGAGCTCGAATGCCGACAGGATCTCTCCCAGCTGTTGCCTTGCTTCCCTGAAGGTCTGCTGCATCTTCTCGTACGAGTCGACGGCCAGGAAAGCCACATTGACGGCACTCGACCTTTGAGGGCACTGTACGGATACAGCGGTAATCATGCCAATGGTGCCCTCACCACCGATGAAGAGCTGCTTCAGGTCGTAGCCGGTGTTGTTCTTGCGCAGCTTGCTCAGGTCGTCCACAATGGTGCCGTCGGGCAGAACAGCTTCAATGCCCAGAACGCTGCCGTGCAAACTTCCGTAGCGCAGCAGACGGAGGCCACCTGCATTGGTCGCGACATTCCCACCAATGTGACAGGATCCCTTGGCACCAAGATCCAGGGGGAAGATATAGCCCTTCTCCGCGAGGAACTGGTCCGCAACCTCCAGCACAACACCGGCGTCCGCGACCAGGATACCGCTCACGTCGTCGAACGAGCGGATCTGGTTCATGCGGCTGGTGTTGATGACAATCTCGTCAAAGACCGGCACGGAACCGCCCACGAGCCCTGTGTTTCCACCCTGGGGCACCACGGCCAGCATGTTATCGTTGCAGTACTTGAGGATCTTGCTGACCTCCTCTGTCGACCCAGGCTTGAGCACCAGCTTGCAGTGTCCGCGGTACTTGCGCATCCAGTCCCCGTTGTACGGCTCCATGTCGTCGGAGGAGACCTCGGTCGTGACGCCGTCAATGACGGCCGACTCCTTGCCGAGGAGGTCCTTGAAGTAGGCGACGTGGTCGTCGGTGATCTGGGCGAAGCGCGAGTCCCGCTTGAGGTCCGGGTACGTGTCGGTCGTGAACTTGGCCGTGGCCGGCGCCGACGCCCTGAGCTGTCGCGGGCTCGAGGTCGCGATGCATCGCAGAGCGGTTGCGGAGGCACCAGATCCGCCGACGGCCCTGGCCAGGCCAGAGACGCGCGCACAGCGCAGGACAGGCGTGATTCTCGATCTGCAGGCCATGTTGATTAGATCGGTCGGCGCAATGCTGCTCCTGTCAGAGACGGGCGACGGGACTGCGATCGAGCAGCAACACAGAAAAAAAGGCGAGGCCCGCATTACGGAGCTCGCTCGGCGTCGCAATGGCGAGATCGGGTCGTCACGGACCGGCGCTCAACGGCCGGCCAATCGCAGATCACGGTGCACAGGTGGTGGGCGCTAGACCGCAGCACCACGCTGTTGGGTCTGCCAAGACACGGACGGATCTATGCTTTTTCTCGACCGGACGATTCATCTAGATGTGACATCTTGGGACTAGGTCGCAGAACCAAGCCACTTGAGAAGTAATGCAATCTTGAAACTTGCACCGATATGAGTCACGCTCTTGAGATGGAATCTCTCGTAAACAAGCTCAAGAAGCCCGTGTTCTACAAAGACTTGTGCAGTTGGCCTGCCGGGTGGACCTGGGTTCATCTTGCGGCTCGAGCAATACCAATAGCCTGAAGTGGCAGATCATGGTCATGAAGCGTGGTTTGTTAAAGCCGCCCGGATTCGCTTCAGGTTGTGTTGCCGTTCAGACCATGTCCGAATACAATGACCAGATCTCACTCGGAGAGTATTCTTAGCAACAAATTCGGCTGTGATACTGGCGGCTTCAGCCTGGGAGTGCTCCGAGTCCATGATGCACCATAGTAGAAGCATGAGGCAGGAGTGTAGACCCTGTCAAACGGCTTTCCATCTCCAAGCGGCCGTTCCCTTTGCAGATCAACAGATCACCGAGCTGACGTAAACGTACGAGCCAGGAAGGCTGTCATCAGCCCATCAAGTTAGATGGCAGGGTGTGTTCGCAGGCAGAGAATATATGCCAGAGCTACCTGAGGTAGTGTTATCGCAGGCGTTGATGCATCGCTTGTCAGAGCTAGCACTGGCGGTTTATGCAAAACACTGGGGGATCGACTTCGCCCCAACGGGGGCCAACGGGGGAGATACTTCATGCATAGAAGCTGTGGAATTCAAGGCCAACTTCTACAGTCTCGAGTTTGTAGGCGCGGACAAATAGTAGTCGACGAAGGTCGAACCCACCGTCGTCGTCGTTACAAGTTTGCAGCCATGGGACCCGCTTAGAAGCGTGCACATTGCCTGATTGCGAGCAGCAGCGCTCTAGCTACGAGGACATTGGCCAGGACTGTTTGAGAAACCCCACCCCCAGTGATCAACAGCGACGAGGGAACAGACCTGAAGCTAGGCTGTACTATGTATGGCGCCGCAACATGGGGACGCATGAATGACTTACATCGGGGTGGCACAGCCCACAATAGGGGAGATCTGGCTGATGGATAGGACAGGATGGGACAAGATGCTTGTGTGCGATAGGGACCCCTGCCGGTCAGCAACCCCAAGAATGGACGGACAGGCCAGCAAGGCCAGTGAGAGGCGGCGGTGGAGGAGCCAAGGATCGGGTTGACGATGTTTCAGAAGCCGGCCTGTGGCAGATATACCCAGGCCTATCCCAAAGTAGAAAGACGGCCACGAAGACAGGAAACGCATAAGGGAGTTGAGGCGGCTAACGAAGTAGTTGACACGGCAGGAGAGCGCAATTGTATTTGAGGGCATGTGGCCGCACACAAGTCGGGAGGATTTGATGTTCCAGAGCTCTTGCTGATCCTACTGCTTCGGCCCCCCCAAGTGAAGAAAGACGTGAAGAAAGCGTGACGCCAGGCGCCGAACGACGACTCGAGTCCGGCTCGAGGCTGACTGACATACGGATCCGCGGGCGAGACCCTGAAGATCGGATTGGAAAGGGCGAGGGCTGCGATCGATCTTCATCTGCCGGGCCCCCGCGCTGCGAGTCTAACCAGCAACAGACGAGCAACCTGGAAATCGGCCTGTCAAGAGGCCCCCCCGAGCCCCAGAGCCCAGAACCCAGAACCCAGAACCCCTGGGGGACGGCAAGACGGCGCCGACCGACACCTGCAGCCAGGCGTTATTGATTGGGCGATTTAGCGGGTAGCGGCGCGTCAAGCGAGGATGCTTGCCTTCTTCAAGCGCAATGGCGGGGGGAATAGGGGTGCCGACAGCGCTAGCGCGGCCGCGGAGCCTGCTGAGCCCGCTGAGCCCGCTGCCAACTTGGCACCCGCTGCGACGCTGGAGCCCGCTGCTGCTGGGCAACCGACGCCAGCGCCAGCCAACAGCCAATTTGGCGTCGAGTACACACTGACCGAGGCCTTCCCGGACCTGCAGCCCGACAACAGCCTTGTTGACGCCCCATCCACTGCATTATCACCACCACCACCACCACCACCACCGCCGCCGCCGCCACGGGCAGTCAATAATACTACTAGCAGACACAGCACCGGCACAGGCACCAGCAGCAGAGACAGCTCTACGTACGCCGACGACGACGACTCCTCGGACGACTCGGCCAGCCAGGTATCTGTATCGACCGTCACCACCTCGCCCACCCAGCACACTGCAGAAACCCCCCGCACGCCACCGCGGTCGCCCGCGCCCAGGTACAGCAGCACCGTATCCGCATCCGCCTCTCCGTCTCCGGCGCCGCCGACGACTCCCCCTCGCTCCAGGCGCACCCGCAACTCGCTCGCCAACCGCGCCCAGCCCGCCTTGCATGCCGCCCGTGTCCAGCGATCCGCCACCCTCAGCAGCATCTCACTGCCCAAGCGGGACTCGCTGAAGGACCCGACCAAGACAAAGAGCTTCCAGCGCCACTCGTCGGCCAGTTCCCACGCCTCGTCCGACCCTGCGGGTGCCGCCCCTGACCAGAAGTCGGCCCTGTCCAAGATGGACCACAAATGGATCAACGTCCAGCAAAAGACGTTTACGAAATGGTGAGTCGTGCCTTTTTTTCGGTCCTCTGGCAAGAGACCAGACAGAAAATTTATACCATGTTCGAGGACTAATCAGGCTGGCGTGCAACAGGCTCAACACAAAGATCGAGCCCAGGGGCAAGGAGGTCAAGGACCTAGTGGCAGATTTAAGTGATGGTGTAAGTTTGACATTCGGACGAGCTCTAGTTCTAGTCCCCAGACTTCAGACTGCAGGCCGCAGACGGCAAGCTCCAATTCCCCAGTTGCTAATTGCTCGCCTAATTTTCAGGTCATCCTCATTCACCTTCTCGAGTGTCTGTCCAACGAGTCCCTAGGTCGCTATGCCGCCAAACCCAAGATGCGAGTGCAGAGGTTCGAGAACGCAAACCTGTCGCTCAACTTTGTCAAGTCGAGGGGCATCCAGATGACCAACATCGGCGCCGAGGATGTGGTGGACGGCAACCGCAAGATCATCCTGGGCCTGATCTGGACCCTGATTCTCCGGTTCACCATCAGCGACATCAACGAGGAGGGCATGACGGCCAAGGAGGGTCTCCTCCTGTGGTGTCAGCGTAAGACCGCATGCTATGACGAGGTTGATGTCAGGGATTTCAGCACCAGCTGGAACGACGGCCTCGCCTTCTGCGCCCTGCTGGACATCCACCGCCCCGACCTCATCGACTACGACGCCCTCGACAAGTCGGACCACAGGGGCAACATGCAGCTCGCCTTCGATATCGCCCACAAGGAGATCGGTATCCCGGCGCTGCTCGACGTGGAGGATGTCTGCGACGTGGCCAAGCCCGACGAGAGGAGTTTGATGACCTACATCGCCTACTGGTTCCACGCCTTCTCCCAGATGGAGAAGGTGGAGAACGCCGGCCGTCGTGTCGAGAAGTTCATCAACAACATGCAGGGTGCCTGGGAGATGCAGAGTGCCTACGAAAGGCGGATGGCAGAGCTGCTCCGGCAGATCAGGGAGCAGATGGAGGCGTGGCAACAGGCAAAGTTCGAAGGAACCTATGTCGACGCCAAGAAGCAGGCCACCGAGTTTGCTTCCCACAAGAGAGGCAAGAAGAGGGAGTGGGTTGCCGAGAAGAGCGAGCTGGCGACCTTGTTAGGGAACATCAAGACCAAGATGGCTACGTATCGCCTCAGGGCATATGAGCCGCCGCCAGAGTTGGGCCTGGCCACCCTGGACAAGGAGTGGGCAGGCCTTACCAAGGCCGAGATGATGCGTGGCCAGCTGATCAATGAGACCATCAGAGAGTAAGTTAACTCCCTTCGACCGGGCATCCAAACCAGCCCGCTAACCAGTGTGCAGTATCAAAAATGCTCTCCGCAAGTCATTTGCCGACAAGGCCAACGACTTCGCTCTCGCCCTAAACACAATGCAGGTTGCCATCTCTGGCTTGGAGGGCGAGGTGGAAGACCAGCTTCTCCATGTCCGGAGGCTATCAGACAACCTGCCACCTTTAGACGCTTACCTAAAGACCATCGAGGCTGTCGATGCAAAGTGCCAGGAGGCCAACATTGAAGAAAACGACTTTACAACATATACTTATGACGAGCTGTCATATGAACTCGGACTGGTCAAGTCATCCGTTTCTAAGAAGCTCGCCTTCCTCGAGAACCAGATGGTCGCACGGAACATGACAAACCTGACACCTATCCAGCTCGAAGAGTTTGAATCCGTCTTCCGTCACTTTGACCGCGACGACACCAACTCCCTGTCGGAGCTGGAGTTCAGCGCCGCCCTGGCGTCTCTAGGTCTGGTGTTCTCCGAGGACGAGATGCACGACTACTTCGTGGACACGGCACGCGGCCGCGACCGCGTCTCGTTCGAGCAGTTTATCCGCTTCATGGTCGACGTCACCGAGGACCAGAACACGGCCGAGCAGGTCTTCCAGTCGTTCCGCGAGGTCGCCGACGGCAAGCCCTACGTCACCGAGATGGATCTCCGCCACTCGCTCGTGCCCGACGAGGTCATCGACAAGCTCATCGAGATCGTCCCCGAGCACAAGGGGCCCGACATGGCCCAGGACCGGGGCGTGCCGCAGTTCGACTACATCAGCTTCATGGAGAAGCTCATGAGCGACCAAGGCGCCGGCGGGAGCGCCGGCGGTGTCCTGTCGGATATCACCAACGGGAACGGACGGAGCAGCCCGACGAAGAAGGTCAACGGCGTGCATTAGAAGTGAGGATTAAATACCCCTTCCGAAAGTCTTGGCAGAGGTGCAGAGAGAGAGACAACGTACGTAGCGCCGCCAGACGGCTATACTACTACTTACTCATTCCCCTTTCCGTCCGACCAGGACGAGTAAACCAAGATGCTAGCATTATATCCTCACCCCCTTTTTCTTGTTTTCGTCATTCTTGGCTAAGCGTATCCAATCTGGGCGCAATGTCGCCAGCTCATCATCACCACCATAGGCTTTACAGCCTCCTTTTTCTATCTATTTGTACTTAGGGTAATAGCATCATCCGGGGTGTTCATTGGGGAGGGGTTTTGCGGTCTGACGCTGGGAGGGAACAGCAGGGAGGGAAAAGGGGGGGAATGGGCCGGTGGCTTCTTCTTGAAGACTGGCTCTTCGCAAAAGTATCGCCGGTTCGGCGGGCAGCCTTTGCGTCCATGCGGACCGACTGGCATTAGGAAAAGATTCCCCTCACAACAGCAAGCAAGAAAGCAAGCAAGCAAGCAAGCAAACAAATAAACAAACAGAACAGACAAAAAGAGAAATAAAGCATACACCGCAGACTGGCATATAATACAAGATGATATATATCGCTGTACGAACCTGTTGTATCTTATTAGGCCTTTCGTGTTTGTACCTGTGTCCGTGACTCGACTCGATTGCATGTGAATAGATTGGAATGATGTAGGATCAGCTGCTCGGGCTGTATACATGTATGTATGCACACACATGATACTATTTAAGGCCATCTCCTAGCAAGATGGTGCTGTCCGATGGGCATGTCCACAACACTGCCAAATTTCAACAGACAGACAGATAAATCTCCCCCGTCAGAGACAGAGCCGACACGGAAGATGCTGTTCCTTTGAAATTCATCACAAAGTCTCTCGGTCCAGGAACGCCCCAAGTCCAAGTCTTCGCTTGCGCCGGAAGAGGGCAACATATGTGCATTTGTGTAGTCCAATACAGATTCCCCAGCCCATCCCATCCGCTAGTAAACTCCATTAACCAAAAAAGCAGCCAGAAACCAAATAAACTGTCGGAAAACAAAAGCTGCAGACGCCAGACCATGCAATGCCCCGCCCCATTCCGGTGAGATGAAAACCCCCCTGGTCCTGTATGCCTCTAATCCCTTTTTTTGTCTTCTCTATGTCGGTGCTGTCTGTCGCATGTCGCCGTGCACCGAGTGCATCTCAGCTGTGGCTACGGCTAGAGGCGCCCAGCGGCCTGCTGTAGCGGACATGGGTACACATCTCTGGACCACGCGTGTCCCGGGGTGTAATTTAGTCGTATCTGGGTGCTCAAGCCTCCTTGAACGCATCGCGCTCCTTCAACGCGTTGGCCAGCCGTCGGTAGTCGCGCAGCAGCTCCAGCACCTCGCCGAGCCGGAGGTCGGCCGGGTTCTGCAGCTCCATGAAGCGCTTGTTGGGCGGCTTGATCTGCGGCACGTCCTTTGGGGGCAGCGCCGCGGCGATGTCGGGGAATGCCTGGGAAATATTGTTAGCATCTGCCGATGTCCGTAACGTAGATACACGAGGGAGCCTTACTGTGGCCAGGTCGCCGCCATCCACCGTCTTGGCGGCAGGTTGGTCCTTTCCGGCCGCGGCCGGGACAGGCGTGGTGGCGGATCGGCCGAAACCACGCATCATGCTGATCCCCGAGAACCTGTTCATCGGATTCAGGGAATTGCCTAGATTCCGCACCTGGTCAACCAAGGCAGGGTTTGACGCGTTGGGAGGCGGGGTCGCCGTAGTCCCCGGGGCCTTCTCCTTGTTGTCTTCGGCGGCAAAGACCACCTTCTTTGAGCTGCTCGCACTACGAGCGCTCCGCGTGCTGTCCGTGCTTCGGTCCCTCGAGGCAATGGATGCCTTTCTGCCACCGACGAGACTCAGAACCCGGTCTTCTCTGCTGGCCGCGGGGCTCTCGTTGTCGTCCACGCCTTGCACCGAGCTCGTCCCGTCGACGGAAGCATCATCGTCCGGAGGAGGCGTTCCAATCAGCTTTCGAGCGTCTTCCAAGGTCTTTGGCACCTCTATATCCTTCCCACCTGCCGTGGTCTCCTTGAATTTGCCTACCCAAAACTTGTAGCTCCCCTCCAGACTGGTGCTGATGTTTTTGATGCTCTGATCCGCAGAATTGAAGAACGAGTCGCTGGCGTTCCCAATCGCTTGTGCCGGCGTCTGTATGAGATCGCTCAGCCTACGGCGCTGCATTGTTGCCCGAGCAGTCGTGGGAGAGGGTGGCGGTTTCATGCTAGAAGCACTCGCCGGTGTGACGACGGCCGGGCTGGAAGCAGCTGCAGAGAGGCCAGGGGTATACGCCGGAGGGAATGTCTCGTTCCTCGGAGTCCCCGGCGTGCTTCCGAGCTTGGATGGGCCGGCCAGAGACTCATCTGCGCGAAGACTGGCCAGGTCAACCGTTTCGAGGAAGGTAATGGCCGCCTCGAGATTAGTGAGGCAGTACGCGGCTTCGCCCTCGAGCTTCTCTTCCCAGCGGAATCGTTGGATGAACTGAGAGTCACTGATGACATTCAGCTTCTCCGGAGGCATCGTAATCAGGGTGTAAATGAGCATGGGCATGATCTCGTCCGCTGACGAAGAGGGATGAAAGTGAGAAAGCGTGTCTACAATGCTCTTGTGCGCCGCCTTGAGATAATTCAGCTTGCCCAGTGGGTACCTCTTCTCGTTCATGACGATCAAGTCCTTCCGCGCCTGCTCCAGATACTGGCTGATCTCGGCCTGCTTCTTTGCGGCAGCTTCGGGGCCGTCGTCGGCAGGTTCACCAAGGTCGACCCCCAAGTCTGCCGGCCCAATGCCCACCAAGGCTAGGGCAGCCGTTTTCGACCTCAGCTTGTCGTCCTGGGCCTCATCGTGTGTGGTTCTATGACGGTAGATGCGGTCGTATATGCCCTCGCACAGCCGCCTTTCCACGGCCTCCTCGAGGAGCACCTTCTTGTGCTCCAGCGCCTTTCTCGCCTTTTTCCTCTTGGCGAACTCCTCAGCAGTGAGCATCTGCTGCTCCGGCTCTGGCGTCGAGGCGCCCTTGGGCTTCTCCTTGTTGGCTAGCGACGCGGCCTTGGCTCGGAGAAGGCTGGCGGCCGACGGCCTGGTGGCGATGGCGGGCCGCGCAGAGTCGGTGCGGTTCTGTATTGTGGCCAGACTTGCGACGTGTGTCTGGATGTGCTGGGCGGCGGTTGCGTAGAAATCCTGGAAGCGTCTCGAGATCTTCTCAATATTCGGGGGCGACGGTTGGACTTTGGCATTCAGCGAGTCGATGAAGCTGAGCCCGGCGGGTTAGTTGGGGTCCCTCCACTGCAGGTCTGAACAGAGGTTCAACATACTTGTCTATGGTGCTGACCAGCTCGATTGGGATGTCATCCAGGTCGACGGAAGCTCTCGGGGGCTCGACAGGGTCGTCGGCCTCATCGGCCTCGAAGGCATCCGGGGCGGCGGACTTCGGGGACCTGTGCTGCCCCACGGTGATCTCGGGGGTCGAGCTGCCGTTCTGGAAGGTGTTTGCCCGCTGGGAGCGCGTCAAGGGCTCTGGGGCCTGCTGCGATTCGTGACGCGAGAAGGATCGTGTGGTACGGAGGGCGCCGGGGGCGGGTTCGGAGCCCTTGGAGGGCGACGAGGAAGCCATGAAGGCCGTGATACTGAAGGACATGATGGGGGTTAGCTCGGCGCGAGTGTGCGAGTGTGCGGCCAACCTGTGGGAGGGTTGCAAGAGAACAAACAGCACCTGACTTCCTGCCTGCCTGCCTGCCTGCTTAACTACCACAACTACATATAGCTGTGTGCGTGTAGGTCTGTCTGGCAGGCAGGCAGGCAGGCAGACAGGCGGGCGAGAGCGGGCATGAATTGTTTGGACCGGCATGAAACCTGTAACAGGGGAGGGGGCGCATTGGTTGGTTTAGCTCAACGTACCTATGAGCAGCTGGACAAACGAGTGTGGTGTGACAGGCGGATCAGCAAATGATGCAATTATATCATATCACCGCTATATCATGCCGATCCTTGGGGCACACGGGAAGAAGAGCAGAGCGGCGGGCGGTTGCTGGAGGGAGTCTCGGGAACTCGACGAGACTCCAGACTCGGGGCAGAACGGCTTTTGGGGGGCTCCGTATATGTTCGTGATGGCACGCGATGGACCCGGCGTTGAGACAACGGGTTCCAGGTTCCAGGTTGCGCCTGGGGTGGCCAGCTTATCGACGGACGATAAGTCGACGCGCAATGGTGCCGTCGGGTGGTGCTGTGGTGCTGTGGTGCTGTGGTGCAGTGGTGCAGTGCAGTGTGGAGAAGACCTCCAGCTGGGGCGGAGCTTTCGCTCAGTGGGCGCGCCTAGAACAGTAGGTACCTACGGGTAGGCAATGTACTGCAGATCCACTAGACGACGCGCTTGATACGCAGTAGTAGTGCTGTACTATGCAGCAGACGCCAGCAACAGGCAATGGTTGGTCGTTTAATACACCCGAGGTTACAGCAGCAACAATGACAGAATACGGGCAGAGGGCAGTTGCACATATACCCGCACGCAGCTTGAAGATATAACCAGGTGACTTGACAGACATGGAGCAGCTGCAGAAGTTGACAGATATCCTACCACCTTCTGGCTGCCTCCCCGAAGGCTCGGGTCAAATGGACGTCGAGAGAGGACTTAAGAAGAGAGCTGCCTGAACCGGATACGTGTGGCGCATCACCTCTTCCCTTCCCATCCCCATCCCGGCGAGATAAGATGGGGGATGGGGGCCGCTGCAGGGGTGCTGGTGAGCGCTAAGGGTTGCATGTACAGTGCATTTGGTGCTAATACAGATGTGAGGTTAGTGAGGCCAGAAAGACCAGGACCTGAGGGCGGACGGCCACATGCCGCCAGTGGACCAGTAGACCAGTGGACCAGTAGACCAGTGGACCAGCGGACCAGTGGCCGCCGTATCGGAGCGTCATAGGTCATGGCACGCGATGGCATTTTTGTGGGGCCCGCCGCCTGTCCGCTGTATCATCAGTGACAGCACCGCACCACCGTACCACCGTACCTACCGTCTGTACCGCTGTAGACTGTAGGCTGCAGGCTGCTGCCAATCCCCAGCCTGGAATGCGGTCGGCCGCCTATCCTCCCCCGAGACCCGACCCAGCAACTACTTACAACAACAACCATAACCACAACTACCATCGTGACCCGGCTGTTCCCACTCTCTTCCCTCCATGCATTCCGCCTCGAGTCTCGCAGTTGACCAGCTCTGACTGTTCTGCCGTTTTGTCTCCTCCACATAGCTGATCCACGACACCACCGACGCAAGATGGTCTCGCGCCCCCAGAGATCCCGCCCGACCTGTACCTCTGCCGGCAGAGTGACCGCCCAGCTGCTGCTGTCATTCCTCGCCATCTCGCCATCTCCCGCCCTCGCCCTGCAGTCACAGCATCAACAGGCCCAGCTCGTGCTAGACGACTCGCCCATACTATCGCCTCTGGTCCCAGAGCCACCACAGCCCGCCGAGCACACCTTCTCATTACGTCACATCCTCCACCACGGCACCTACCGCCACCCCGGCCTCCATCGCCGCCGCGACGTTGTCAACCCCGACGTCCAGGTCTGGCTCGCGGCCGAGGATGGGCACGCAGCCGAGCGGATACCGCCGCTCAAGGCAAAGAGCAAGCCGCGCAAGATCGAGCGTCTGGTCGATAGGCGGCCCGAGGTCGTCGACCCCATGGTGGCCGAGGCCCGCCAGAGGGGATACGTGCTAGCCGGGCTGCCCTCGGCCTGGTCCGTCGATGACGTGCCGGGCCCGGACGTCACCGACAAGGGGACCGTCCTCAGCATGGCCTTGGTCGCCGCCAACGCCTACGTCGAGAAGCCGGGCATGCCCGACTGGGAGGAGGTTGGTGCGCCCTACAACCGGAGCGCCGACTTCGGCTGGGAGACGGATGGACTACGGGGCCACATCTGGGCCGACGAGACCAACTCGACCGTCATCATCGGTCTCAAGGGGACATCGCCCGCCGTCTTCGATGGAGAGGGGACGACCACGAACGACAAGGAGAACGACAACCTGTTCTTCAGCTGTTGCTGTGCGCAGCAGGGCCAGTGGTCGTGGCACCAGGTCTGCGACTGCGCCACGAGCACCTACAGCTGCAACAACACCTGCGTCGTCCAGGCACTGCGTGCCGAGAACCGATACTACCAGGCCGCCCGTGAGCTCTACGCCAACGTCACCGAGATCTACCAGGGCTCCAACATCTGGGTCGTCGGCCATTCGCTCGGCGGTGCCGTCAGCTCTCTGCTCGGCCTGACATATGGCCTGCCCGTAGTCACTTTCGAGGCCGTCCCCGAGGCTCTGGCGGCGGGCAGGCTGGGCCTCCCTGTCCCGCCGCACGCCGACCCCCAATATCCGCAGACCCGCGAGTACACGGGGACGTACCACTTCGGACACACGGCCGATCCCATCTACATTGGGACCTGCAACGGAGCGACGGCTTCTTGCTCGTTTGCTGGGTACGCGCTGGAGTCGGCATGCCACTCGGGATATGAGTGTACCTACGACACGGTAGCAGACAAGGGCTGGCGCGTGGGCATCGGCACCCACAAGATCCGATCCGTCATCAACGATGTGATTAAGAAGTACGACACCGTACCCGAGTGCAAGTTCACGCCCGAGTGCCGAGACTGCGGCAACTGGAAGATGTACGAGAGTAACAGCACCGACGGGACCACCTCGTCCAGCAGCTCCACGAGCTCCAAGACACGCACCCGGACCGCAACCTGCAAGACGCCCGGCTGGTGGGGCTGCCTCGACGAGACGACAACCACGACAGGAACTTCCACGTCGACGTCCACCACGACGACGTCGACGTCTACCTGCAAGACTCCTGGATGGTAAGCGAACCCCCCGCCATCTGCAGACTTAATGGCCAGCCTTTTTTTTTTGTCTTTTTTTTTCTTTTTTTTTCTTTTGCTAACGTTGCACAGGTTTGGCTGCAAAGATGAGACTACCACCTCGAAAACGGCCACCAGTGTACCAAGTGCCACCATCACCACGGCCACGAGTACCACGACCTGTGAGACGCCAGGCTGGTTCGGCTGCAACGATAAGACGACTACTACAACCACGTCTACGTCGCACCCCATCACCTCGCCACCGCCAATGCCCACCACCAC
This sequence comes from Neoarthrinium moseri, assembly GCF_022829205.1. Lineage (NCBI taxonomy): Eukaryota > Fungi > Ascomycota > Sordariomycetes > Amphisphaeriales > Apiosporaceae > Neoarthrinium > Neoarthrinium moseri. The sequence continues at coordinate 74,954 of NW_026055208.1, read as the reverse complement.
CACCCCGGCAGACCCCGAGCCGACGACGCAGCCCAACAGGGGCAAGGGCCGCTGCCTCAAGCGCGGCTGGTTCGGGCTCTGCAAGAAGTACGAGGGCGACGAGGCCGAGGACCCGGCCACGCCCACGGCCCCGCGGAACGAGGAGATTTAGCGGAGCAGGATACACCGCCCGGCCATCTTGGGCGTGTCTGGAATTTTCATTTGGTCGTTCATGTTGGCGTTTGGCGGCACTGCGGGCCGCAGCGCGAGGGCGCGCAACTTTTTGTCGCATTCAGGGGCCTGCGCTTGATTTTCTCACCACTTTGGGGGGGCGTTGGGGCAACGTGTAGCCGGATGGCTTGCATTACGTACTTGCGTTTGAATTCACTGCATTACACACACACACACACACACACACGCACACATATTTGCATACTTCATATATATACATATACATACGCGTACGCATAGATAGCCACCCTCGTGTCGGAGCGAGCATCAGCAGCTGCTGGGTTAGAAATACCAATCCGCAATTTACGAATACCAGAGGATTCAGTTTTATAGTCTGTATAATACGGGCCAGTCCCTGTGGACTGGAGCTCGCGGGTTCCGTGGCTGTCTATCGCGCGAGTGCGGGATAGGGGGTGGAGATAATCCGCCCACCGCAGTTCAACGCAGTTTCGTGAGGTCATCCCTCGCCTCGGCTTTCTGGCACGGGACGCAGATGCGCCGAGATGTGACGATACCCCAGGGTCTATATGATGGATTTCTTGCTAACGCATTCCAAGACTGTTCTAGCTCTTGGCCATAGAATCATGTGCTCCCCGAGACCAGGCTCATACCAGGGATTCAGGGGTTCAGGGGCTCAGGGGCTCAGGGGGGACTGCTCTGATGGGATCCAAAAGCCAGCATCATTCATCGAAAATGCCATTGGAACCTCCATAGCTACGTCTGTAGTCTCTCTAAGTAAACACACGAATCCCTCGTCTCGTCGAGCCCAGTAAGCTCCCTAGTATGAACAATTGCCATCCAAACCCATGCCATCCTATTCCCTGACCCTGTTTCCCCTTTACTGTCTGTATTGACTTTCTTCCCCGCTGAGTCTAATTCCACGACTCGAGCCCCCGGAGGACACAGCCCTCGCCACCCTCGGGCCGCGCGACCAGCCGGCCGATGGTGTAGACGGTCTCGCCCTCGGCGCGCAGGAGGTCGATGACGGCGGGGGCGTCGGCGGGGGCGACGACGGCGACCATGCCGACGCCGTTGTTGAAGGCGCGGGCCATCTCGGCGGGGTCGACGTTGCCGGCCCGGCGCAGCCAGCGGAAGACGGGCGGGTGCGCCCACGCGCTGACGTCGATCTCGGCCGCCAGCCGCGCCGGCAGCATGCGCGGCACGTTCTCCGTCAGCCCGCCGCCCGTGATGTGCGCCAGGCCCTTGATCTGCGACACGGCTTTGAGCAGCGGCTTGACGTAGATCCGCGTCGGCGTCAGCAGCGACTCGCCGACCGTGACGCCGCTGTCGTCCCACGGCGCGGCCGCCGAGTACTCGAGGTTCGCCTCCTTGAGGATCCGGCGCACCAGAGAGAATCCGTTGGAGTGTACGCCGGCCGACGCGAGGCCGATGAGCACGTCGCCCTCGGCCATGGCGTCCAGGCGAGGCAGTCGGTGGCTCGATTCCATGATGCCGATGGCGCAGCCGGCAGCATCGTAGTCGTCGCCTTGGTACATGCCGGGCATCTCAGCTGTCTCGCCGCCGACCAAGGCACATCCTGCCTGCTTGCAACCGTTGCAAACGCCTTCGACAAAGGTTGCCGAAGTCGCAGCATCCAGTCTGCTGCAGCCAATGTAGTCGAGGAACATGAGAGGCTTGGCGCCCTGGACGACAAGGTCGTTCACGTTCATGGCCACCAGATCGATGCCGACAGTGTCGTGCTTGTTCGTCTGCTGTGCGATCATGAGCTTGGTGCCCACTCCATCAATGGCACCAACCATGACTAGGCCGTCTGCTGCATATCCAGCGCCGGCCAAGTTGACCTCTCCTCCAAACCCACCAATCTCGGCGTCGGCACCAGGTATGGCCGTCGACCGGACAGCCTTCTTGATGCGCTCAACGAACTGGTTGCCGGCCTCGATGTTGACACCGGCCTGTGCATACGTGAGGGCCTTTTTCGTGTCCGTAGTTGGGCGGAAGGCGCGGTGGGCGATATCCTTGCGGTAGTACATCTTATCGAACTGAATCAGCTTGACACCTTCGTAAGCCTTGTCCACGGCAGCCCTGAGGGTGTCTCCAGTTGCTGTTGCTGCGATGACTCGGCCACCAGCTGTTACGAGCTTGCCATTGCTCAGCTTGGTGCCGGCGTGGAAGATGTTGATGCCGGCAGGGGGTTGTTGCACAGTCATCTCATCACCCTTAGCGTAAGACTCGGGGTACCCGCCGGCGGCAACGACAACGGTTGTGCTGAACTTGGGCTCGATCTTGAAGGTAAGGCTCTTGCGGTCCAAGCTAGTCTTAATACAGGCGGCCATGATCTCGGCCAGGTCGGTATCGTCCGACAGCAATGGCAGGACGGTCTGCACCTCGGGGTCTCCAAAGCGCACGTTGTACTCCAGGACCTTGGGGCCGGCTGGGGTGATCATAAAACCAGTGAACAGCACACCCCTGAAGGCCATGTCCTCCTCGCGCATGCCGTCGATGGTGGCCTGAATTATAGTGTCCATCTCGGCGATCAGCTGGGGCGTGGCGATGTTTGTCGGTGCGTAGCAGCCCATGCCACCGGTGTTGAGGCCTTGGTCGCCATCCCCTATGCGCTTGTGGTCCTGGGCCGGGGGGAACGACTTGATGTTGATTCCGTCGCAGAGGGTCAGAACGCTGAGCTCGTCGCCGGTGAGGAACTCCTCGATGACAACCTCGTCGCCAGCCGAGCCAAATTCCTTGTCCAACATGATATCCTTGAGCGCGGCGCGGGCCTCGTCCTTGGTCGTGGGGATAATGACACCCTTGCCGGCAGCAAGCCCACTAGCCTTGATGACAACATTGTGGGTGACGCTGTCGAGGTACTGGCAGGCCTTGTCGTGGTCGGAGAAGTTCTCGAATGCGGCAGTCGGGATGTTGTACTTCTTCATGAAGTCCTTGGAGAAGGTCTTGCTGCCCTCCATGCGCGCGGCGGCCTTGTCCGGGCCAAAGGTTGCGATACCGGCATCGCGGAAAAAGTCGACGGCTCCGGCGACCAGAGGGGCCTCGGGGCCGGGGACGACGAAGTTGACGTTCTCCTTCCTGGCCAGCTCCAGCAGGGCGGGGAAGTCGTCGGCGGAGACGGTGGTGTCGTTCCTGGTCTTGGGGGTGGTGGCGGTTCCTCCGTTGCCCGGCACAGCGATGATAGACTCGACCTTGGGCGACTGGCTCAGCTTCCAGGCGATGGCATGCTCGCGGCCGCCGTTGCCAATGAGCAGGACGCGGAGAGGGAACTTGACGCTCATGGTGTCTGTCGGGTGCCGTCACCACGCAAGGGTTCGTCCGGGGGGATTCGAGAGTGGAAGCAGTGAAGGGCAGGCTCTTGACGACAAGAGCGAGAGTTGTCCTAGGACGGGCTCTGCAACTCGAAATTTTTACGCTGGCGCCTGCGGTTTTTGGGAGTTTTTACCCCTCCCCCGCAATGATTTTTGCAGGGGAGGGGGGGTCGAAGTCAATTGGCAAAGGGTCCCCCCTCCTCCTCCTCCTAAATCGCAGCACCCTGGTCCGGTAGCGTCAGTAGGCAACTGGAATGGAATATCTAACTTAAGGCTGGCTTCCCGAACCGTAGGCGAGGGCGCAACGCCCTGTTCAAGACGTCGCCAGTCTACAGTTGACTGCATGATGACCTGTTATAACTTTAGAGACTCCTCGGCTTGTCACCTGTATCGATTGGCCTCCAGTGAATGTAAGACAGTCCAAGTAATAACCATCGTTCTGCGTACTGCGATTGGGTACTCCACCTACACTAGTGAAGTTCTGCTCTGCCATATGTAGTATAAAGTACGGCCATCAACCACCCTTGCACCTGGCCTGCCCTACCTTATCGACGTTATCGGTTTCGATGCGGCTAATTTCGGGTACGCGCGCCACTGGCCAGCAGGTCCAGGCCTCGGGACGTCACCCGGTCGGCTGCTTTCTTTCATGTTAATACCTACCACTCCACTGAGTCTGTACTTGACCGACGTATCGCTCCACCTCCAAGAGCCAACTGCCATTTGAATCCTTGTTTTATAAGAAACCCGACTGCTTATGCTTTGCAACCCCACACTCGATTGCTGAAGATGCTCTTGATCGGCCTGACTGGGTCCATCGCGACCGGCAAGTCAACCGTCTCGTCCATCCTCACATCCTCGCCATATAACCTGCCCATCGTTGATGCCGACCTGCTGGCACGCAAGGTCGTAGAGCCCGGGACTGCTGGCTACAAGGCCATTGTAAAATACTTTGGTCCTACGACGCCTGACCTGCTGGTGGAGCCCTCAGACTCGATTCCAGAAAATGGTGTCGACGGCAAGGGGCGGCCACTCAACCGGCCCGCGCTAGGCAAGCGAGTGTTTGGCGACAGCGAGGAGAGGAAGAAGGACCGGGGTGTCCTCAACGGCATTGTGCACCCTGCAGTCCGCAAGGAGATGTACATGTCGCTGCTCTGGTGCTACCTGACCGGCCACCGGGCGGTAGTGCTCGATGTTCCCCTGCTGTTCGAGAGCGCACTGGACAGGATGTGCGGCGTGGTCATGGTGGTTGCCGTCAGAGACCCCGAGGTGCAGATGAAGAGACTCATGGAGCGCGACTCCCACCTCAGCCGCGAGGACGCCCAGAACCGCGTGCTCAGCCAGACAGACGTGCGGCTCAAGGCAAGGAGATGCGAGGCCCGGGGCAAGGGAAAAGGCGTCGTGGTGTGGAATGACGGGTCCAAGGCCGAGCTGAAGGCCAATATCGACAATGCGATCCAGGAGATCCAACGGAGCAGCCCGGGCTGGTGGAACTGGTTGCTGCTGTTCTGCCCACCCCTGGCTGTCATGTCTGGGGCGTGGACGTTTTGGCGGAATGTGCAGATAAATAAGACGTGGAAAGAGCTGGAATTGAAAGAGAAAGCCAAGCTTTGAATGATACCTATCTCGAGCAGAATACAGGGCGAATTGCGATGCAAGATCTAACACCGGTCACACAATTCGCATTGATACCCTTCATGAGGTCGAACCCTCAATATGCAAAAAGAGGGAACGCACAACGGTACAGCAGGGTCTCCGATTTCTTCTCAACATCAACATAGCTGAAGATAGAAAGCGTTGCCGGGCCAGTCAGTTGCTTGGTGGCGAGTGCGGTACACCCAACGATAACAAGTGTGTTCGCTCCTTCCCGAGGTCCTTTCGATATAATTCGTGGCGATGGTCCCGGATACTTGACTTGACTCAAAACATCCGGATTCCATTTCACACTCACCTACCTGCCCACTTCTCAGTGGACTGATTGTATCCTCAGCGCCCCTCTGGGAACTCGCCCTCAAGTGTCACTCACTTTGGCATTCGCGTTGGACGTCCACTGGCCACCCCGATCAGTCTTATCTTGAATCTTTAGGACGAGAGTCAACCTTTTGGTACTCGCATTGCAATTGAAAGTGTGGATTGCACATTGCCACCGAGCTTCTGGCCATCTTGGCGGACTGGTTCGCTAGTTACTGAGCAAGGGCAGCAGAGCAGCAAAAGCTCGCACCCGAGCCTCTGCCACAACTTGCACCGGCATACCCCATCCAACAGCTGTCGGGTTCCCTGGTCGACAAATATCTTCGCGTCCACACATGCACAACAGGTACTGGGCCACACTTGAAATACTTGACACAGAAGGTGCCTCTGCACAGACTATCGCCGGTCCCCGTTGATCACACATCAATATGCCTCCCAATTCATTCGCAGAGTGGATCGTTGGCTCAAACACCGTCAGACGCAAGAAAGCATACCCAGCGCAGAGGTCGCGAGTGGCTCTAGAATGGACTACGGACGATGAGACAGGCGATGACACGGTTCACGTCACCCTGCCAGCACACAAGGCACCCAAGCGCAATGGCAAGCATGTCCGCTTCGAGAAGCAGGCGGCTCAAGAGGTCAGTAACATCGGCACGAGCGAGGAGACGTCTGAAGACGAGCCCGACTCGGACTGCCCCTGTGGAAAGTGTGTCTCGATAAGACGGAGGCTGAAGAAACGAACACAGGCAGGCAAGAAAGCCGAGCAAGCAGAAGATACAGAGGTCAGTGAGAGTGGGGGTGACGACACAGATGAGGCCATCGACTCGGATTGCCCGTGTCGCAAGTGTGTTGGCGGGCGGAAGAGGCTAAGTAGACGCAAACAGACAGACAAGAAGACCGTTGAGTCCACCGAACCCGAATCCGACGCCGAAATCCATGCCAAGCACATGGAGAAGAAGGCCAAGCAGAAGCAGTCGCAAGAGCAGGCCAAGTCGAAAAACAAGGACGGCGGCAACAGCAAGAAGAACAAGAACAAGGGCAAGAACCAGTCCGAGGACGAGTCTGAAACCGCAGTAGAGTCCGAAGACACGACCCAGGACAAGGGCAAACAGAGCTCGAAATCCAACCAGAGCAAGAAGAAGGGCAAAGGTGGCTCCAAACAACAGCCCGAGACGTCAGAAGACGAATCGGCCCCCGAAGCTGCCGAGACAACCGAGGAAGAGGACCTCAAGGCCAAGACCAAGAAGAAATCCAAGCAACAAAACAACTCGGCCAAGGGCGGTCAGAAGGACAGCTCGAAGAAGGCGGAGACCTCCAATGAAGATGCTGGTGACGAGTCAACGTCTAAAAAGAAGAAAAAGGACAAGTCGAAGAGGACTCCTATTAACCCTCAGCCTCCCCGAAGACCGGAACTTCTCATGCCCACCTCAGCACAGGTCTTGCAAGTCGAGCATTCGGTCGAAACTGTTGCAGACCCGCGTCCCAACGCCTTCTTCGACGCTGAGCATGGAATTATGCGAGTCTACCACGGTCAAGCATATGGAAACCCCACTGGTGTCCTCTATCCCAAGCGGCTCGCCCAGGCCCATGGCCCGCTGGGAATTCCCCATCCGTCACAGAACCCATATTTCTATGGATTCGCTCCGCCCCATGGTGGTGCTCCTGCTGCTCACTCCTCGGCTCCGCCTCCTGTCGTTCAAGGGGCTCATCCCAACAATCCCTGGTTCCAAGGTTACGGGACGGTAACCGTCCCTGGCCCCCAGCCTGCCACCCCCAAGAACCCCAGAGATGCGTACAACGCCTCGCCATCACTCCGCGCACAAGCCAAGAAAGACAACAACGTCGGACCTTTTGCTCCTCGTAGCGCAGCAAGCGGTGGGTCGAAGAAGACGAAACCCGATACCACTGGACCTTGGGACATTCAGGGTGCTCAAGGCTCCAAGGGGAAGGAGAAGGAGAATGCACCTGAGAACAACAGTGGTGCCGATGATGTCAACAAACCTTGGAGCCCTCAGAAGAGCGCCGAGCTACATGAGCATCTGCAACAGCTGGGAAGCAAGAAGGGCAGCAAGGCCGGCAGCCAGAAAAGTGACAACGGCTGGGGCACTACTGGTAACGGCGCCGGCTGGGGGCTTGACGACAATGCTAATAATGGGCCTGGTAATACCCGGGGAGGCAGCAATAGTAACAACAATAACACCAACGACGTATGGGGACACGGAGGCGGGAACAACGCTCAGAATAATGGAAACTGGGATAACAATACTGGTCAGAACGGCAACAGTGGCGGAAACCTTTGGGGGTCGAATGGTACTCAGAACAACACCGGCGGTGGCGGCTGGGGAGCCTCGAGCAACAAGGCCGGCTCTAATAACCAAGACTGGGGAGGCAATCCCAACACCAATGACAAGGTGGACTGGGGCGGCAATGCCAACGGCAACAGCAACCCCGGCCGGCCCAACTCCAACAAAGGCTCCAAGAAGGGTTCACCTACCCAGAGGCCTCCCTCGACCGCGGGCAACGTGGGGGGATGGGACGCCCGCCCGGCGCCCGACGACAACCGGTCGCAGCTCTCCCACCGCTCGCACGGGTCCAACAACAGCCGCCGCCGGGCCAACACCAACGATGTCCACCCACCTAGTGCCTGGCCGCAGTCGGACAACAACGTCTTCGGAACCGGCGGCTCGGGCTCGGGCGGCCCGCAGGCCTCCTCGCCGTCCCAGCGGCCCCCCTCGACCGCCGGCAACGTCGCGGGCAACGGCGACGACTGGGGCGAGGCGGTACCGGCCGGCGGCGGCGGCGCTGGAAACAACATATGGGGAGGAGCAGGAGGAGCAGGGCCCTCTGCCCCCGTGGATATGGCGAACGAGACGGGGGGCTTCTGGGACACCAAGCAGGGCCAGGCGGACGAGCACATGGTGCAGAACCCGGGTTCGATTCAGTGGTGAGGCAAGACTGTTATTGGTGCACTTCCTTCCGTTGTCCTTCCCCGGGAGGGAAGCGATACAGCGACTTGCGGCTAGGCGGCAGGGTCGTGGGGCCGAGGGTGCCAGTGAACTGAGGCATAGCAGAGAAGCTGACACTCATACTCTGAATCTGAATATGTCTCTGGTCCTAAATCATGCCGGTTGCAATCACGAAGTCGCAGTTCTAGTCAAGGCCCTTTCCTCTTTCTTTTTCGTGCCATTATAGAGTCGTCGTCGTGACGCTATCACACAGCCGAGTGTGGACGGACAAGCCAAACGCCTCTCTGACACTTTTGACTCTGATGGCCTCGACATGGCCCTAGGCATATACACACGCGCCTGAGTTCCTCAGGGGGGTTAGACAGATAGGGGATCATAGACACCTAGATACCTGACCCCAGAATCCCACGAGAAGAACCACAGCCCGAGATCCAGTCGTCCAGGAACTGGAAAAGCAGTTGGACCTTGCCCCGTGATCCTGGAGGGTGGTTTTCATTTGACTTGAGCGTACATGTGTATGCAGACTGACTCTCGCCCGTATTTCCCCCCTTGCGGATTCGTTCGCTCTGTGCTCTGGTTCATTGGAGCCGAGGAGTGGCCGTGCAGCCCGTCAGGCAGGCCACCGATTTCTGTAGGATCTCCAATTGTGGTGTCAAATATGCACATGTTGCGAGGCAGAGTCTAGTAAAAGGGGTTGATCGACTCAATTGAATCAGCTAGGAGGGAGCCGTACGATCCCGAGTGGGAATAGTAGCGTAAACACTTTGACTTCACATCATTTGGACGCCGGTATCTGGGAGGGGAGACGGCAATCTGTATTGAGAAAAGACACTACAAAGATTCGAACCTGATCAACCGAAATATTTTGTGTAGCCGACCATATGCAATGCTTTTCCCTCCTTCCATTCCGAACCCGAAGGAGATGTGATTTCGACAGCCAGGCACTACACTGAATGGGAGCGTTTTTTTTTTCATTGACAAGCGAGAGAATACAAGGGCAGAAGCAAAGCGCGGAGCAAACATGAACCAGGATTCCTTGAGCACAGCGAGATGGAGAGTCTATACCTTAGGACGCGGCTCGAAGCAAAGACATGCTTAGTCCGACTCCTCCTCAGACTCCTCGTCGGCCTCGTCGAGCCACTTGATGAAGGGCTCGGCGGCGCGGCGGATCTCGCGCGAGGTGGACAGGTCAGTGTACTTCTTGCTGGCCTTGCTACCCCACTTCTTCACAAACTCCTCAGAAATCAGCTCGTTGTCGTAGAGCTGGTAGAGGATCTTGTTGGAGATGACGTCGGCAGTCATCAGCTTGGGGTGCTGCTTGCCCTCCTTGGCCAGGAACCGTTCAAGGCCGCCGAGAAGAGCCTTCTCGTGGCGCTCAGAGACCTGGCTGGGGTTCTCGGGATCTTTGATAAACTGAGGGGCCTTCTTAGTAAAACGATAGCGATGGATCGAAGATCTGGGGGAACGTACCTGCTTGATCAACCCGGCGCGCTTGGGGATCTGAGCGACAATGTTCTCGTTGAAGAGAGTCTGAACGAGGATCAAGACAGTCTTGTGCTTGGTCTCAATGCCCAGCTCCTTCGCCTTCTTGTAGATCTCGAGATCTTCGACCTTGTCAACGCCCTTCGCCTCGGACTGCTCCAGAATCCAGTTGCCCAAGGCATCGTAGACGGTGTTGCCACCGCCCTCGCCCTCTTCATCCTCGTCGGCACCTTCCAGGACGAGCTTGTCGCGGAACTCGGTCGGCAAGTTGTTCTGGCGGGCCTTGACGGCCTCCTCAGACATGTCGACGGCCCAGTCGTCGTCCTTGACCTCCTTGGGAACGTCGATGACCTGAGCAGCACGGGTGTACTCATCGTCGCTGCCGGCATCGATGTCGTCCGAGTTGTTGCCGTTCTCGTTGGAGCCGTTCTCCGAGTTGTCGTCGCCGCTTGCATTGCCGTTCTCCTTGCCGCCGTTCTGCAAGCCCTTCTGCTTGGCAGCACGGGCGGCCTGTCGCTCCGCCTTGGTCGTCTTGTTCTTCTTGCCCTTCTTGGGCTGGTTCTTGATGATGAAGTTGATCAAGTTGGTGTGAACCAGGGGCTTGCTGCGAGCACCGCAGGCCTTGCAGTCCTTGCGGACGACGTCGTCCTTGATGACCAGGTCGGTCTCGGGGTTGCCGCAGTCGTCGCAGAGGACGTACTTCTCAATGAAGATGAAGAGAGACTTCTGGAGGGTCTCGCCGTCATGGGCACCGTTTATGATCCAGCGATCATCCGGAGGGTCCATGTTGGTCTGGGCACCCAGATCCAGTCCGAACCACTTGATGACGTGGCCGCCGGGGCGAGCAAGGGACTGAGCAATGGTGCTCAGGTTGACCACGACGGTCTTGATCCCGTTGCCCTTGCCCTCGACCTTGACTTGGAGGCGGGGCATCTTGTAACGATAGAACTTATCGTCCCCCTTCTTGGGGTTGATGGCTAGTAGCTCGACCATGGTGGCGGTGTTGCGATGTATATGACTGGAGGGAGAAGGTGGAAGACGTTGGTTTCTGGTCCTATTCGGCTGAGAGGAGCAGACAAGAAGGACGGACGGTTGGCTTGACGATATCGGGTGCGGTTGGGCGTAGCGACGAGATTCGCAACAAGACTTAATAAATCATCTGCGGGGGCTTAGAGGGCCGTAGACGACGGTGGACTTGGAGTCACGGAGGGAGATGGACGGGCCAGTCGGTCAGTAGAAGGGCTGATTCCTAGCAAACATAGGGGAGACTGGAGGTAGGTTGTGGTGGTGGGCGTTGGTAGGCATAGACTCTTTGACGAGAGGGTGGTTCAGCCGACAGAACTGATGTTGGGGCTACAAGGCTTCCGCGGTATGCGAAACGACTGCAGCGCGAGAGGGGGAAGGTGTTTAAACACAGCGGTCTTGTCGTGCTGATACATAAACTGCAATGTAGACTTGGACCCTTCTATGGTGGGGTTTCTTTGGTGGGTTGTTGGGTAAGCCCGGGCGGGGAGACGAAGCCGAGCAAAGCGGGACGGGGAGGCTCTCTGTCTCTCTCTGTCTGACACGGCCGACGAGATGCAGGCGATGGCGATGGCGATGGCGACGAGGCCGTGAGACGGGATGGGGGAGTTGAGAAGGCAGCGAGGGTGGTCTCTCGGAGTCAGACTGTGTGTGTCGGAAGCAGGAATAAGCAGCCTCGGACTAGGCAGTGGCGACCACGAGCTTCTCGGGACTGTCAGTCGGCTCTCTGCTGGACAGAGGATACTGAGGCGTTCGAAGAACGGGTTGATCAGTTGCGAGGGCTGTCAATCTGAAGGCGGTTTGGAGGGCGCAGTCAGAGAGGAAAGAAGAGGGGAATGCTGAGTGTTTGTGGAAGGGGGAAAAAAAAGAAGTAGTTGTGCTGGCAGGCGGCAAAGCGGAGGTCTGAAAGGATTTATTAACACCATGATCTGGATTTGGGAGGGGACGGGGCACTAATTGGGTACTGCGGTACTGCGGTACTGCGGTAACTACTGTGGTACACTGCGAAAAGCGCAACCCCACCACCTGGGCAGCACTGGACCACATTGCATCCAGCCCGTCCGCCCGCTCCCCGCCGCTACCAACAGCACTTGTGTTGCAATTACATAGTATGTAGCCAAGGCAATGCCTACTTGGCCCGGCTATCTGCTCCCATGGAGAGAGGTACCTAGCTGTTCCCTGTACTGAGGTGTCACGGATAGGTACCTAAGAAGTTGTCTAAGATCTGGTTATGTCACTTAAGGTACTTGATTGCTTCGTGGGCTTAGGCCGCCGCTGGCCTGAGCCCCCCGCGTCCAGCGCGCCTTGGCTGTCTGGCGGGGGGCCTTTTGGAGGGGCAAAAAGGAGGGCTCAGCCTGACAGACAACAGACCAAATAATGGCCTCCGGCGGCAATCCATCCTCCTGTCCTGGTCCTCCCTATTGCGGCGCCGGGCTGGGAGCCACACACACACACAGCCATCCTCTTGGTCGTCGGGAAAGTCATCCACCTCATGATTGATGAATATTGTCTCTCCACATTGCCATTTTTTTTTTTTTTTTTTGGCTCGTAGGGCCCGTCCGTGGCCCCGGG